>NW_026943818.1:8991754-9129254 GCF_035594765.1 Anolis carolinensis | reverse complement strand
GAGCCCACCGTGCTCTCTGGATGTAGATGAACTACAACTCCCAAACTCACGGTCAATGTCCACCAAACCCTTCCAGTATTTTTTGTTGAAGTTCTGTGTGCCAAGTTAGTTCAATTCCATTGTTGGTGGAGTTCAGAATGCTCTTTGACTGTAGGTGAACTATAAATCCCAGCGACTACAACTCCCAAAGGACAAAATCAATCCCTTCCCTTCCCCAAATTTGGGCGTATCGGGTATTTGTGCCAAATTTGGTCCACTGAATGGAAATACACACTGCATATCAGATATTTATATTACGATTCATAACAGTCACAAAATAAGTTATGAAGTAGCAATGAAAATAATGTTATGGTTGGGGGTCAACACAACACGGGGAACTATATTAAGGGGTCATGGCATTAGGAAGGTGAGAACCACTGCTCTAGAGGAAGGCCACCCAAATGATCAACACAGAGAGATATAGGAGTGGTGACACTTGGCTTGTAAACAGTCCATGTTGTGGTTGGGGATCAACACAACGTGGGGAACTATATTAAGGGGTCATGGCATTAGGAAGGTGAGAACCACTGCTCTAGAGGAAGGCCACCCAAATGATCAACACTGAGAGATATAGGAGTGGTGACACTTGGCTTGTAAACAGTCCACGTTGTGGTTGGGGGTCAACACAACGTGGGGAACTATATTAAGGGGTCATGGCATTAGGAAGGTGAGAACCACTGCTCTAGAGGAAGGCCACCCAAATGATCAACACAGAGAGATATAGGATTGGTGACACTTGGCTTGTAAACAGTCCACGTTGTGGTTGGGGGTCAACACAACGTGGGGAACTATATTAAGGGGCCATGGCATTAGGAAGGTGAGAACCACTGCTCTAGAGGAAGGCCACCCAAATGATCAACACAGAGAGATATAGGATTGGTGACACTTGGCTTGTAAACAGTCCACGTTGTGGTTGGGGGTCAACACAACGTGGGGAACTATATTAAGGGGTCGTGGCATTAGGAAGGTTGAGAACCACTGCTCTAGAGGAAGGCCACCCAAATGATCAACACAGAGAGATATAAGAGTGGTGACACTTGGCTTGTAAACAGTCCATGTTGTGGTTGGGGGTCAACACAACGTGGGGAACTATATTAAGGGGTCATGGCATTAGGAAGGTGAGAACCACTGCTCTAGAGGAAGGCCACCCAAATGATCAACACAGAGAGATATAAGAGTGGTGACACTTGGCTTGTAAACAGTCCATGTTGTGGTTGGGGGTCAACACAACGTGGGGAACTATATTAAGGGGTCATGGCATTAGGAAGGTGAGAACCACTGCTCTAGAGGAAGGCCACCCAAAAGATTAACGCAGAGAGATATAGGATTGGTGACATTTGGCTTGTAAACAGTCCACGTGAAAGGGATCTCGGAGTCTTAGGAGACCACAATCTGGACGAGATCCAACGGTGTGATGCAGCAGCTGAACAAGTCCATCTAATTCTAGGTTGCATCAACGGGAACATCGTGTCTAGACGGAGAGAAGTCACAATTCCATTTTATTCTTTGCTTCAAGTAACGCAACCGCGCTGCTTCATTTCGTTACCTGCTGGATTTCTAAACCCTTTCTCAAAAGCAGCCTCAAGTAGGCCAGATTGTTGTAACCTTCCTCCAGCTATCGGGCAATCTTGTTCTCATGGCTGATGCCTGTTGATAGATGTATGTGCCAACCATCCACTTACGCCTTTATCAGAGCGAACCATCTCCCTCCTTGGATCGAAAGATCTACCTTGATCCAGGCCTTTGTGGCAAACGCCCTGAAGCAATGCTCAGCCGCGGCGACTGGAGCTTAGGCATGTGCTGCTTTTGAGCACTGAGCTTCCACGCAGAGATCACTTCATACGGTTGACGTAAAGAGTTTTGCCCTGTTCTTGGTCCTGAGATTCGAACCTGCGACCTTTCGGTCTGCAAGTTCAGCAGCTCAGCGCTTTAACATGACATCAAATTATTTTTTAAAACCCTACATCAATTTCCATACTTGTGTACTAAAGTTGGGATAGTTGTAAGGGTTTAATTTAATTGTTATAGTGTATTTTAATTATGTATTTTTTATAGTTTTAATTAATGATATGTACTGTTTTTGTTTTATTATTATGTTCTTGGCATTAAATGTTGCCAACTGTTGTAAGCCGCCCTGAGTCCCCCCGGGTGAGAAGGGTGGAATATAAATGCTGGAAATAAATAAATAAATAAATAAATAAATAAGGAATACAATACCATCTACATTATTTACAAGCAGGGCCAAGGTAATTTTCAAGTGTAGGCAAACACCCAACCAACCAATCGGGCATCGAATTGTTGCCAATTGTGAGGCCACTCTGAGTCCTCTTTGAGGTGAGAAGGGTGGGTCACAAATATGGAAAATAAATAAATAAATAAAATCAGGACAATAAAAAAAAGAACACTCAAAAACGGGAATTCCAGACATGAAACAATCAGGGCTAGCTAACACCTCCCAACAAAGGATCCCCCCCATGCAGGAAGCAGCCAGGCTTTGAAGCTGCAATGCCATTTAAAGCTAATCAAGGTGGCCAACTACAACATCCACACTTGCCTCAGACAGACAAAATTTCTTTGAGTACTTTCTCCCAACCTTGACATTCCATAGCTATACAAACCCCACTTACCTAGTTTCCAACAGACCTCTTGCCTAGTTTTTGCCAGAATGGTAGGCCCACGCGGCCAGGCCCAGGCCGAAGTTGGGCCCAGGCCAGGCCGGAGACCCGAAGGAGAAGGAGGCGGTGGGGTGCGCAACTGCGCCCCCGGGATTATTGCGCCACAGGCAAGTGCCTAACTGGCCTCGTGGTTGAACCGTCCCTGTTTACAAGTTCAAATGTCATGGGGAGGACAACAAAGTAAATTTTAAATACCTATCTCAGTGATGGCAAACCTATGACACGCGTGTCAGCACTGACACGCCTAGCCATTTTTTCTGACACACTGCCACATGCAGATTGATTGGATGACTAATGTCTTTTGTGGCTAAATTTGGTGTGATTTGGTCCAGTGGTTTTGTTGTTTACTCCATGGGAATTATGCACATTACATATATATCTATATATATAAAAGGGTAATGGAATCGTGGCACCGGACAAAACAACTAAACTAAATGCCCCACAACCTCGAAAATTGACAGCACAACCTCTCATCCACGCCTCTATGTTCATACAACAAAAAGAAAAGAAAAATTAAGTCCTAGCCACAGCAACGCGTGGCCGGGCACAGCTAGTCTATATATATAAAAGGGTAATGGAATTGTGGCACCGGACAAAACAACTAAACTAAACGCCCCACAACCTCGAAAATTGACAGCACAACCTCTCATCCACGCCTCTATGTTCATACAAAAAAAAGAAAAGGAAAATTAAGTCCCAGCCACAGCAACGCGTGGCCGGGCACAGCTAGTCTATATATATAAAAGGGTAATGGAATTGTGGCACCGGACAAAACAACTAAACTAAACGCCCCACAACCTCGAAAATTGACAGCACAACCTCTCATCCATGCCTCTACATTCATACAACAAAAAGAAAAGGAAAATTAAGTCCCAGCCACAGCAACGCGTGGCCGGGCACAGCTAATATATATATATATATATATATATATATATATATATATATATATATATATCATTGTATTATTATTCTATTATTATTGTAGTATATTATTATATTATTACTATTATATTATTATTATATTATTCATTATTACATTGAAACTACAACCGAGAGAAATCAGTGTGGAAACTGCAAGATTTGTTGTACATGGAAATAATGGTAGTAAATAGTTTTAGATTTATTAAATACAGTTATATATTACAATTATACATTTTGTTATTTAAACTATATATATTGTGAAATTATGGGGGTTTTTTTTCTCAAAGTGACACACCACCCAAGTCATGCTAGGTTTTTTGGTGAATTTTGACACACCAAGTGCAAAAGGTTGCCCATCATTGACCTATATGCAAGTCATTTCCAAACAGAAAACAAGAGCAAACCAATGGCAATGGTTTATTTCTGAAGGCTTCTCCAAACGGTGCCTAATGCCTACCCCAAAGATGTGGAGGCAAGACATGGATTTTTGCCAATGTCTTGTTTGCGTTGCTGTCTGCAGCATTTCAGAAGAGGATTTTTTTAACCCAAAGGAAGAAAGAGAGAGTCCCTTTTCTAACTGACATGAGCAAACAATCTGTGGGAAGTGGTTTTGGCAAAGCCCAAGACACACGCATTCCATCGCTGGAAATGGTGGTTCCTAGGAATTGCAAAACCCCGGTTGTGTCAGTGACAAAACGGAACCGCAAATGGCAAGAGCAGAAAGAAAAAGCAAAGTGTTTTTACAATGCAAGCCTTTCTATTCGGCAGCCTTCATTCCAGCTACATGCAATGTTCCCCAATACCCAAAGTGTGTTCTGGTTATCAGAACAGTGGAGATTTGAGAGTGGTTGTTTGTTTACAGTTTGGAAAATGGAACAAAAACGCCAATAGCAACCGCACATAACAGATCAGAGGGACACCCATATCTTTGCATGTGAAATTATGCATCATTTTGGGTGTTGAATGGCAATACCATGCAACTGGACTAAGGCACCAAATGTGCAAGGTATACTGTATATACTCAAGTGCATATAATATTAATGCATATTAATAATATTAATATAATATTAATATAGTATAATATTAATGCATATAATATTAATAATATTTTAATGTAATCTATATATATAAAAGAGTGATGGCATCAGGGCAGCGGACAAAACAACAAAACTACAGGCCCCCCAACCTCGAAATTTGACAACACAACCCATCATCCACGCCTCTAGGTTGATACAACAAAAAGAAAAGAAAAATAAAGTCCTAATTAGAGGGAGAGGAATAATAGTTTTTATCCAATTGCTGCCAGTTTGAATGCTAAGCTCCGCCCACTTGGTCTCCTAGCAACCCACTCAGCCCAGGGGACAGGCACAGTTAGGCCTCACTTAGGCCTCTTCCACATATTATCAGATTTTAACTAGATTATATGGCAGTATAGACTCAAGGCCCTTCCACACAGCTATATAACCCATTTAGAATCTTATATTATCTGCTTTGAACTGGATTATCTTGACTCCACACTGCCATATAATACACTTCAGTGTGCATTCTAAACATAAAGACAACCATACAACAGACATGCAATACCACCACTACCTCAACAATTTCTCACCAACAGCACCAGACAACGCCACAGCAATGCGTGGCCGGGCACAGCTAGTACAATATAATCATAATAATAATAATAATACACTATTATAATGGTATATTTATATTACATGTAATATTACTACATAATAATATTACAATATAGTGTTATAGTACAATATAGCAATACATAAAGCTTATATTGTGCTATACGAATAATATACTGTATATACTCAAGTATAAGCTGAGTTTTTCAGCCCTTTTTTAGGACTGAAAAAGCCCCCCTCAGCTTATACTTGAGTGAGGGTCCTGGGCGGCTTATACTCGAGAATATAAAGTACTGTACATTTATTATTTTTCTCTATTATTATTGGTATTGTTACATTTATTATTTTACTCTATTATTGTTACTATTACATTTATTTTACTCTATTTTTTATTATTAATACATTTATTATTTCACCCTGATGTTATTATTGTTATTACATTTATTATTTTACCTTATTATTATTATTATTATTATTATTATTATTATTATTATTATTATTAAAAAGATACATAAGGGCATTTACATTGAAGAAGATGAGAATACAGTAGAGTCTCACTTATCCAACATTCGCTTATCCAACGTTCTGGATTATCCAACGCATTTTTGTAGTCAATGTTTTCAATACATCATGATATTTTGCTGCTAAATTCGTAAATACAGTAATTACTACGTAACATTACTGCCTATAGAACTACCTTTTCTGTCAAATTTGTTGTATAACATGATGTTTTGGTGCTTAATTTGTAAAATCATAACCCAATTTGATGTTTAATAGGCTTTTCCTTAATCTCTCCTTGTTATCCAACGTATTCACTTATCCAACATTCTGCCGGCCCGTTTATGTTGGATAAGTGAGACTCTACTGTAATGATTTAATCCGAGTCGGAGAGTCTTGTCTTAAATTAGAGTTTTATGTGCTAACCCTAACCTACCAATGCCTCAATTAATGTAATTTTATTGGTATCTATTTTTATTTCTGAAATTTACCTCTCTCGGCTTATACTCGAGTCAATGTTTTCACAGTTTTCTTGTGGTAAAATTACGTGCTTCGGCTTATATTCGGGTAGGCTTATACTCAAGTATATACGGTATTTTTGTGTCAGGCACATTCCTGCACAATAGTACCAATCTGCTTTGAATGGAAATTGTCTTTTGAAATTCTGCTTCAGACCAAAACACTCAACCACTTCTTCAGGTGAATCTCTAAGTCTCACCCTAACTCTAACCAAATCATAACCCTGACTCAAACCTTCTTTTAAGACATCAGGATGTCTTGGAGTCCTCGTGGGGAACAAGTGAATCATGAGCCAACAATGTGATGCAGCAGCGAAAAAAGCCAATGGGATTTTGGCCTGCATCAATAGGAGTCTAGTGTAGTTGGTTCTCAACCTATGGGTCCCCAGGTGTTTTAGCCTACAACTGGACTTAATGTCAGGGGAAACCTTTACCTTTTTAATGCCATGTATATTATATAAGTAGAAAATTGGCATGTTTCTTCAGGTGTCTATTTTTCACCATGCAGGTAGAATTGTTGGTGTGTGGAGTGATGGTTCTCAACCAGGTGTTTTGGCCTATAGCTCCCAGAATCCCAGCCAGCTGTTAGGATTTCTGGGAGTTGAAGGCTAAAACATCTGGGGAGCCACAGGTTGAGAATAGTGGTTATACCGGGTAGGTATAAGAGTTAGGAGACCATGTGGATTTGAAATAGTAGTGGTTCCCGACCTTTGATCATCCACATTTTGGGGGACTTCAACTCCCAAAAGCTCCAGCCAGCTTGTGTCTCTGTCAAGAATTCTGGGAGTTGAAGACCCACAGGTTGAGAACCAGTGGTGTAGAGCATGGCCGGGTAGGTATACGAGTTAGGAGACCATGTGGATTTGAAATAGTAGTGGTTCCCGACCTTTGATCGTCCACATTTTGGGGGACTTCAACTCCCAAAAGCTCCAGCCAGCTTGTCTCTCTGTCAAGAATTCTGGGAGTTGAAGGCCAAAACATCTGGGGACCCACAGGTTGAGAACCAGTGGTGTAGAGCATGGCCGGGTAGGTATAAGAGTTAGGAGACCACGTGGATTTGAAATAGTAGTGGTTCCCGACCTTTGATCGTCCACATTTTGGGGGACTTCAACTCCCAAAAGCTCCAGCCAGCTTGTCTCTCTGTCAGGAATTCTGGGAGTTGAAGTCCAAAAACGTAATAGTCCCAAAGGTGGGAATTGCTAGTGGAAAACCACACAAACCCTACAGTGCCCTCTAGAGGACACAAGAACAATTTGACCTTGTATTTGGCCCATTTTAATCCAAGGTATACTAGCTCTGTAAGTGGAAAAGTAGGGTCAACAAAAACAATATGGTATTAACAATAACATAATAATAATAATAATAATAATAATAATAATAATAATAATAATAATAATAATAATAATAATAATAACAACAACAACTTCATTTGTACCCTGCCCTGTCTCCCCCTGGGGACTCTGGCCAGCTTCCAACATAGTAACAGGCAAACATTCAATGCCTACATGAACAATGCAGAGCTAGATATGGATCTATAATTATATATACTAATTTCACATATGCATTTCCCCCTGAAATGTTTGCAAATCCTCTCTCTCTATATGTGCATTTTCCCCTTGCAATATTTGCAAGGCCTATATATTTATGTTTATATCTATCTAGAAATCTCTATGTGTGTGTGTACATTTCCCCTGCAATATTTACAAGCCCTATATATCTAATGTTCATAAATATCTATCTAGACATCTCTCTGTATATAGATAAATATATCTGCATAGGATTTGCAAAGACTTGTAAACATATGAGGTGAAAATTCATATATAAAATAATGTATACACATAGATACAGATGTACAGGTACATGGAAATCTCTAGATATCTATATGTATACAGGATTTGCAAAGACTTGCAAACATATGAGGGGGAAAATCATATATAAAGTTAATGTAGATAGATAGATGAATAGATAGATACAAATATAAAGGTACATAGGCTTGCAGGGGGAAATGCTTATATATCTGTAGCAGAGATTAACAAATATTTCAGGGGAAAATGCTTTTATAAGATTAATGGATATATCTATATATATAAAAGAGTGATGGAATCCTGGCGACCGACAAAATAACAAAACTAAACACCCCACAACCTCAAAAATTGACAGCACAACCCCTCATCCACACCTCTAGGTTGATACAACAAAAAGAAAAGAAAAATAAAGTCCTAATTAGAGGGAGAGGAATAATTGTTTTTATCCAATTGCTGCCAGTTAGAAGGCTAAGCTCTGCCCACTTGGTCTCCTAGCAACCCACTCAGCCCAGGGGACAGGCAAAGTTAGGCCTCACTTAGGCCTCTTCCACACTGCCTATAAAATACAGACACCATCAGACAACGCCACAGCAATGCGTGGCCGGGCACAGTTAGTATATTCTTCTTCCTGACTTGCAAGGGCGTCTTTCTCTTTTCAAAACATTCCCTTGATAAAGAGCGAGGGAGGCTTTGGAAAAGTAAACACTGATAAGGGAGGGAAAGATGAGAGATAAATATGTCATATACTGCAAGCAACCCTCCGGGCTCCGCTGCCGGCTTGACCTTGACCCGATTATAAGCCAGGGGAGGCTTTTTCAGCTCATAAAAAGGGCTGAAAAACTCGTCTTATCTTCAAGTATATATGGTAAGCACTTTTCCAACAGGTAGTGAGTTCAACTTCTTGTTAGAATCATGGATCATTTGGATCAAAGAGAGAACCAAATTGTGGGATCCACCAGCATACCACCAATGGTGTGTTTCCGAAGACTATTCAAGCACAACCAACTAACACTGTGTTTCTCCCCATTCCAGGGAACGACTCCATTTTCCATGACATCGACAGTGATACCTCTTTAACCAGCTTGAGCGATTGCTTCCTGGCCTCCTCGGAAGTAAACTCCATGCAGGCCCGGGTAGGCAACCCTATTGACAGGCTGTACTCTATGCAGAGTTCGTACTTTGCTTCATGAGAGTCAAGGCGAGACGACGGAAGCAAGGAAAGCGAAGCAAAAGACCCCCCAAGAGAACACTGACCGTCACGAGACACTCTCCCCACAACCTTTGTCCCTCAAGCGAGACTCTTACAGCCATATTTCCTTCTGCTCTTCCTTCGCACTGACTTTGGGCACCAAAATAAGGGAGACTCTAGTAAAGACGAAATAATGGAAGGTACAGACCTGGCACCCCGAAACAACACCAAGACCATCTTAACCTCTTCCAGAAATCCTCTCTTCGGTGTCTTCTTGCCTGCAGTTGCAAAAGAAATGGGAGTTTTCTTGAGAGATTTGCCCTTGTGGGCACGGACATCCAACAGCCACCAATGTGTTGTTAGATAATGTTAGGAAAGGACTTTGGAGAAACTAGAGAACACCTTCTTTGCTCTTTCTCACCTCCATTTGGGACCCCAGAACTGCAAAATGTGGAAACATAGCTGCGGTTTCCGAGCGAGTATCCCCATTTGGTACGGTTTGCATAATGGACCTGCTCCGCCCAATCTGATAGTTGGACCCCGTTGTACTGTATGAGGGAGAGGGGAGGGGAGACCGCTTGGGAAGCAAGAAGACTTTGTTTTTCCTCTCTCTATCCTCCCCAGTCATGTTATAATTATTACCGTATTTAATTAAAGGAAGAACCAGAAAGACGCATGAGAAGGGAGGGTGGCCCAAATGATTCCGAGACACACAACTTTTCCTTCATTTGCCGTCAAATCGTAACTTTGCCCAAAAACTCACTGATCCGTTGCCAAGTTTCATATCTCCCCCTCTCCTCCCCCTTTGATTGGCAGTCATCTGTTGGCCATTCCATTCTGTTTATACCCGTCAGTGAGAAATACACTACACACGGTTGCCCTGGTATGAATGAATCATTCCTAGCCCTTTCCCTCGCTCAGGAAAAAATTCCTCGTGCCCCTCGAGGGTCTCCTGAAATGTCAATCAAGCAGCTACAAATCAAACAAGAGCTCATAGGATACCTTGGCTCCCCACCACCTACAGCCCTATGTCCTGATGGAATCCCATCATAAACTGGTTCAGCTATGATTTGCAGTTGAAATGAGGGATATAGTGTTTACTTCACAAATCTATGCAGATTTACTGGGAAACCAGTCCCATTGAGTCCAGTAGGCCTTCCTTTCAAGAAGGGAAATGTGTTTTATATGATGGATGGGTTACACCACCCATTCCCACCATGGGTTCCATGAGATGTTTTGGTCCTACCAGCCCTGAGATGACCAATGATGGAGAATGAGCTTTCATTGGATGTAGGGATGTCCCATTGAGTTCAGTAGGGCTTTCAAGAAGGGACATGTGTTTGGATGATGGATGGGTTACATCACCCATCTCCACTAGATGTTTAGGTCTACAACTCCTACCAGCTCTGAGATGACCGATGGTGGAGAATGATTTGAATTGTAGTCCCAAACTTCCATTGGATGTATGGATGTCCCATTGAGTTCAATAGGGCTTCCTTTCCAGGAGGGACATGTGTTTTGTATGATGGATGGGTTCCATGAGTTCCATGAGATCTACAACTCTTACCAGCCCTGAGATGACCGATGGTGGAGAATGATTTGAATTGTAGTCCCAAACTTCCATTGAATGTAGGGATGTCCCATTGAGTTCAATAGGGCTTCCTTTCAAGGAGGGGCATGTGTTTTGTATGATGGATGGGTTACACCACCCATCCTCACCACAAGTTCCATGAGATCTACAACTCCTACCAGCCCTGAGATGACCAATGGTGGAGAATGAGCTTTCATTGGATGTAGGGATGTCCCATCGAGTTCAGTAGGGCTTCCTTTCAAGAAGGGACATGTGTTTGTATGATGGATGGGTTACATCACCCATCCCCACTAGATGTTTATGTCTACAACTCCTACCAGCCCTGAGATGACCGATGGTGGAGAATGATTTGAATTGTAGTCCCAAACTTCCATTGGATGTAGGGATGTCCCATTGAGTTCAGTAGGGCTTCCTTTCAAGGAGGGGCATATGTTTTGTATGATGGATGGGTTACACCACCCATCCTCACCACAAGTTCCATGAAATCTACAACTTCTACCAGTCCTGAGATGACTGATGGTGGAGAATGATTTGAATTGTAGTCCCAAATTTCCATTGGATGTAGGGATGTCCCATTGAGTTCAGTATGGCTTCCTTTCAAGGAGGGACATGTGTTTTGTATGATGGATGGGTTCCATGAGTTCCATGAGATCTACAACTCCTACCAGCCCTGAGATGAAGATTTGAATTGTGGTCCCAAGCTTCCATTGGATGTAGGGATGCCCTCCATCTTGGGTGAGTTTACCAAGGGATTGGACAAATCTAATAAAAATAATGGGTACTTGGGTGCTTGATAGCAATGATGGCTGAACATTGCTCAAGTCCTGGAAGTAATATATCTCTCGGTATCAGTTGCGGGAGTACATAAGTGAAAAGTTACTACTGCACTGGGCCATCTCAGCTCTGTGATATCTCCATATGATAGGAACCATTCTTTCTTCTCAGTGGTTTCCATAAATACCTTGAGGGACATATATACAGGTTTGGCTAAGCAACCCTCCCTTTGCTCTCCTTGCCATGGATTTAATAAAGTATGGAGCATTAATAAATGAAGGAGAAAAAGTAAAGGAAATAGTATTGGGGAAATGACCACAACCCACCATTCATACCATGGTTCCAACCTGATGGTCTTAGAAGAACTTCCACACTGTAATCAGTTGAAGGCGACCATCTACTCATACTTTCAAACCCAGATGTAAGGAACATTCTAGTTCAGAAACTCATGGATACTATAAGTTGCACATTCATACCATGGTTCCAACCTGGCGGTCTTAGAAGAACGTCCACACTGTAATCAGTTGAAGGCGACCATCTACTCATACTTTCAAACCCAGATGTAAGGAACACTCTAGTTCAGAAACTCATGGATACCATAAGTTGCACATTCATACCATGGTTCCAACCTGGTGGTCTTAGAAGAGCTTCCACACTGTAACTAGTTGAAGGCAACCATCTACCCATACTTTCAAACCTAGATGTAAGGAACATTCTAGTTCAGAAGCTCGTGGAGACTATAAGATGCACATTCATACCATGGTTCCAACCTGGTGGTCTTAGAAGAACTTCCACACTGTAATCAGTTGAAGGTGACCATGTAATCAGTTGAAGGCGACCATCTACTCATACTTTCAAACCTAGATGTAAGGAACATTCTGGTTCAGAAACTCATGGATACCATAAGAGACACATTCATACCATGGTTCCAACCTGGTGGTCTTAGAAGAACTTCCACACTGTAATCAGTTGAAGGTGACCATCTACTCATACTTTCAAACCCTGATGTAAGGAACATTCTAGTTCAGAAGCTCGTGGAGACCATAAAATGCACATTCATACCATGGTTCCAACTTGGTGGTCTTAGAAGACCTTCCACACTGTAATCAGTTGAAGGCGACCATCTACCCATACTTTCAAACCCTGATGTAGAGAACATTCTAGTTCAGAAGCTCGTGGAGACTATAAGATGCACATTCATACCATGGTTCCAACCTGGTGGTCTTAGAAGAGCTTCCACACTGTAATCAGTTGAAGGCAACCATCTACTCATACTTTCAAACTCAGATGTAAGGAACATTTTGTTTCAGAAACTCATGGATATCATAAGATGCACATCCACAAAATTACAACCTAGTCCTGAAACGTACATTTCTATTTCAGAGGGTAGCACACAATCACAATCCACTGGGCACAAAATACTTGAACTACATAATAATAATAATAATAATAATAATAATAATAATAATAATAATAATAATAATAATAATAAAGCAGCTCCCACTGGCAAAGCGGACTACAGCTGGAAAGATTTGAGGTTGAGGTCCCCAACATCTGGAAAGCTACACATTCTCCAGTTGTCCTATTCAGTGGTAGTTCTCAAACGTTGGCTCTCCAGGTGTTTGGAGCTTCCACTCTCAGAATCCCACATCATTGACTAGTCTGGATGAGACCTCTAGGAGCTGAAGTCCAAAGGACTTAGAGCAGTGGTCTTCAACCTGTGGATTCCCAGATGTTTGGGCCTTCAACTCCCAGAAATTGGGATTTCTGGGAGTTCAGAAATCCCAGATGGTAAACTGGCTGGGATTTTCTGGGAGTTGTAGACCAAAAACACCCAGGGACCCACTAACTTAGAGGACCAACATTTGAGAACCATAGCTGTGGAGCTACATTCATGTTGACTGTGGTTCCATTGTGAGCCTGCCTTTCCTCGGTGCTTGTGCTTTTTCGGCAGAGATAAATGTCACTCTTATTTGTGGTATGGATTACCCTCCGGGCGCATAATCATTGTGCAAGTTTAACCCGAGACCTTCCAGGTCAAAGGTTCTGAAGCAAACCCCTTGACCTTCTCTTGATTTAGGATTTATTCCGGTATTGTCAAGGGAGACGAGCAAAAGCCATACAGACCGCAACAAAGCAAGCAGGTAGGAAGATCTAACAATAACATTGATTGATATCTTTTTCAAAAATTCATCAAAAACGAACCCTATATTGGATGCTGAAGGTTATGAGAGCGGTTTATTAGGCATTCCTTGTGACAACCATTCCCAGGAGTAGACGGACCCTTTGTTAGTTCAAATAAGACAGATTATAGCCTTTCAATCATCTTTGTGTGGCGAAAAATAACAGACTGTATACTCAGAGCAACAGATACGTGTAATTTTTAAAATGCAGCGGGTTAAACCGCTAAGATGATTGGAAGGTTGGTGGTTCAAATCCGGGGAGCGGGGTGAGCTCCCATTGTTAGCCCCAGCTTCTGCCAACCTAGCTGTTCGAAAACATGCAAATGTGAGTAGAACTATAGGATCAATGGAGTGCTCCATGACCTTGGACAATACCAGCTCCTCGACTCAGAAATGGAGATGACCACCACTCCCCAGAGTCGGACTTAACTAGACGTAATATCAAGGGGAAACCTTTACCTTATTTTTTAAAATTCTCATTGTTTAGGCACTGAATGATCTCACCATAGAATAGAATCGCTTCGATAGCTTTGTCTCCACACTTGTTGAATCGTTCTGTGTAGAAAAACAAGAGGTTTTTTTCCTGCACAAAAAAAAAATTGTTTTTCTACAGGAAACATGGTCTCCTCAACAGGAAAGGCAGGGTTGTACAGACAGAACTTGCTTTCACAAGTTACCACGTGTACTTCGACATTGATCAAAGGATCGTTGACAGAGCTGGTCCAACAATGAGGCAAATTAAGCGGGCGCTTCGGGCGCAAAACATACGAGGGCGCAGTCAAGACTGCTTTTTCTGTTGATTTGTTGTAAAACAAATTTATAAAATCTTAATGTAATTGGATGTTTAATAGGCTTTTCCTTAATCCCCCCCTTATTATCCAACATTTTCACTTATCCAACACTTTTATTTTTCAATGACTGGTTGGGGGGGGGGGGGTGCCAAAATTCTGTTCGCCTACACTTGAAAATTACCTAGGGCCGGCTCTGATCGTTGAATGTCTCTGTTAAGAATCCTTTTGGATAGTTTTGGACCATCTTGAACATATGCAAGAAAGGGTTGAACACTTCCGCAAGTGTTTTGTATGCCTCACAACATTCAGAAATCAAAACAGAAGTTGTCATTCCACACTAATTTCCAAATCGAAAATGGTTGTTAGGAGATGGATTTGGGTGAGATGGTTTGGAGAGAGGTCGATCTTCAGAAATGGATTTGGAGACTGTTAAGGATCTAGCCGTTGGGTGAGATGGTTTTCAGAGGGATCGATCTTCAGAAATGGTTTTGGAGTCTAGCCGTTGGACACGGTCAACTCCACCTCTAAGGAGTGTCCCATTGAAATGAATGGACGTGCTCTCTGGAAGTTCCCATTCCTTTCCATTATTTATTGTGTCGGAAGCGACTTGAGAACATACCGCAAGTCACTTCTGGTGTGAGAGAATTGGCAGTCTGCAGAGACGTTGCCCAGGGGATGCCCAGATGTGTTGCCATCCTGCTGGGAGGCTTCTCTCATGTCCCTGCAAGCTAGAGCTGACAGGTGGGAGCTCACCCGACTTGAGAAAATACTGCAAGTCGCTTCTAGTGTGAGAGAATTGGCCATCTGCAGAGAGGTTGCCCAGAGGATGCCCAAATGTGTTGCCATCCTGCTGGGAGGCTTCTCTCATGTCCCCGCAAGCTAGAGCTGACAGTCGGGAGCTCACCCAACTTGAGAAAATACTGAAAGTTGCTTCTGGTGTGAGAGAATTGGCTGCCTGCAGAGACGTTGCCCAGGGGACATTTCCCGGATGTGTTGCCATCCTGCTGGGAGGCTTCTCTCATGTCCCTGCAAGCTAGAGCTGACAGACGGGAGCTCACCCCATCTCACGGATTTGAACTGGCAACCTTCAGGTCGGCAACCCAACCTTCAGATCAGCAATCCAACCTTCAGGTCAGAAGTCCAGCCGGCACAAATACTTTTGATTGGGCTTGTAGGTCAACCCTCAATGGATTATCTTGATCTTCCTGAGTTCACGGCTAGCAGTGATCATTTGAGCGGTTTTCAGAAAGCCTCTACTCCCATTAGAATGGAATTCCCACTTCTTCCAATTAAATACAAATAAAATAGGAATGTTTTGTCTCCTTCCCTCCTTTTCTTTAGCTGTGTATGGCTGTACGACTTGTATATTTATATATTCTGTATTTATGTTACCAAAATTGTAGTATTTTGTAGCTGTCCCGGTTTGTTTAACTTGTAAAATAATTAATAATGTTAATAATAATAATAATAATTCTTAATACGATTTCCCCTTCCTGGGCAGTTCTTGCCTTTCAAACATAGCTCTTCCTAACCCTTTGCCTTCTTCCTCCCATTCCGCCTTCAAACTGTGTTGAAAACTTCCACCAATCTCAAGGATGTAGATCACATCTCCCCGCCCCCCCCCCCCCGACTTTTCTCCTTTAATTTAATGACTTGCCATTTCTTAAATTATTTATTAGTATCGTCGTTGGGTTTTTTGTTCTTTGGTTGTCACCTTTTCACAGCATTGGGTTTTATTTTATTTTATTTTTGGATATATTTTTTGTCCACTGCTTTTAACCAGCAGTTCAGATGATGTGATTCTCAAATATTGTGTGTTGTTGGGGTTTTTTTTCCTTACGGAAGAGAGAGAGAAAGAACACTTCAGTATATTTGTAAATAAAAGCTACCTGTAAATGAAATGAGGTGTGTCTTGATTTTTCAAATTTCCTCATAATAATAATAATAATAATAATAATAATAATAATAATAATAATAATAATAATAGGAAAATGAACATGCAAAGATACTGTGGGGCTTCCGAATCCAGACTGACAAAGTTCTGGAACACAACACACCAGACATCACAGTTGTGGAAAAGAAAAAGGTTTGGATCATTGATGTTGCCATCCCAGGTGACAGTCGCATTGACGAAAAACAACAGGAAAAACTCAGCCGCTATCAGGACCTCAAGATTGAACTTCAAAGACTCTGGCAGAAACCAGTGCAGGTGGTCCTGGTGGTGATGGGCACACTGGGTGCCATGCCAAAAGATCTCAGCCGGCATTTGGAAACAATAGACATTGACAAAATCACGATATGCCAACTGCAAAAGGCCACCCGACTGGGATCTGCACGCATCATCTGAAAATACATCACACAGTCCTAGACACTTGGGAAGTGTTCGACTTGTGATTTTGTGATGTGAAATCCAGCATGTCTATTTTGTTTGCTGTGTCATAATAAAATAATAATAATAATAATAATAATAATAATAATAATAATAATAATAATAATACATCACACAGTCCTAGACACTTGGGAAGTGTTCGACTTGTAATTTTGTGATACGAAATCCAGCATATCTATCTTGTTTGCTGTGTCATACAATGTCGTTGTGTCAATAATCTATATATAGATTGGTTTTGGGGGGTTTTCTGAAATTTGGACCTAATGTTATAAGGTTTTTTGATTGAAAGACATAAAGTGGATGACTATGCCTTTTGTGACCAAATTTGGTGTGATTTGGTCCAGTGGTTTTGTTGTTTACTCAATGGGAATTACGCACACTACATTTACATATATTTAGTGTGCGTAATTCCCATAGAGTAAACAACAAAACCACTGGACCAAATTACATCAAATTTGGCCACAAAAGACATAGTCGTCCACTCTATGTCTTTCAATAAAAAAACCCTATATAATTAGGTCTAATTTTCAGAAAAACCCCCAAAACCAATCTATATATAGATTATTGACACAACTACATTGTATTACACAGCAAACAAGATAGACATGCTGGATTTCGTATCACAAAATTACAAGTCGAACACTTCCCAAGTGTCTAGGACTCTGTGATGTATTATTATTATTAATACAGCTAGGCATATTCCAGAAACAACCAGAGCCAGCTAACACCTCCCAACCAAGGATTCCCCCTCAGAGTCATTGTTATTTTTTAATATCGTTGTTGTTGTTGTTATTGTTGGTTCCTGGGAACCATGAAAATGAACAAAACCTGGCAGCCAGCATAAAAAAAAACCTCTACAACCTGGACAGTAAATAAATAACAACACTTTGAAAATAAGGGTATTCCAGACAGGAAACAACCAGAGCCAGCTAACACCTCCGAACAAAGGATTTCCCTTGGGAGAAAACAACCATGCTTTGAAGCTGCAAACCCATTCAGTGCTAATCAAGGTGACTAATGGCCGGACACAGCTAATAATAATAATAATAATAATAATAATAATAATAATAATAATAATAATGATAATGATGATGATGATGATGATGATGATAATAATAATAATAATAATAATAATAATAATAATAATAATAATAATAATAATAATAATTTATTTGTATCCAGCTCCCTGAGGGGACTCAGGGGGGATTCCAGCAGACACAGAGACAAGGCAAGCATTCAATGCCTAGAAACAACAAGGTAAAGATAAAGGTTTCCCATTCCGGCTCTGAGGAGTGATGCTCATCTCTATTTTTAAGCCAAAGAGCTGGTGTTGTCCATAGACACCTCCAAAGTCATATAACCACTGGCATGACTGCATGGAGTGCCGTTACCTTCCTGCCATGTGATCTACTCACATTTGCATGTTTTCGAACTGCTAGGTTGGCAGAAGCTGGGGCTAACAGCGGGCGCTCACTCCGCTCCCTGGATTCGAACCTGTGACCTTCTGGTCTGCAAGTTCAGCAGCTCAGCGCTTTAACATGCTGCGCCACCGGGGACTCTGAGCTTAGTTGTATAGGTAAGGTAAAGGTTTTCCCCAGACATTAAGTCCAGTCATGTCCAACTCTGGGGGGTTGGTGCTCATCTCCATTTCTAAGCCCAAGTCTGTGGTCCTCAATGAGGAAGAGTTAGTTAGCTTTAGAACAGGGAAAGGTACAGGTTTTTCCTTGACATGAGGTCTAGTTGTGTCCAACTCAGGGGGTTGGTGCTCATTCCCATTTCTAAGTTGAAAAGCCTGCATAATAATAATAATAATAATAATAATAATAATAATAATAAGAAGAAGAAGAAGAAGAAGAAGAAGAAGAAGAAGAAGAAGAAGAAGAAGAAGACCACCCGTTGAGGTCTTGCCCTGAACAAGTCAGGATCGGGGTGGCACAATGATGATGGCACAGATCAGTCATGTAAAAGCACAATGTGAACTCGCCCTGTCCAAAACTACCGTATATACTCGAGTATAAGCTGACCCTAATATAAGCCGAGGCACCTAATTTTACCACAAAAAACTGGGGAAACTTATTGACTCAAGTATAAGCCAAGGGTGGAAATGCAGCAGCTACTGGTAAATTTCAAAATGAAAATAGATCCCAATGAAATTATATTGAGGCATCAGTAGGTTAAAGTTTTTTAAAAAAATATTTACCGCATTTCAAAGAAAAACAATAAACCAGCTCTGTAAGTGGAAAAGTAGCGTCAACAAAAACAATATGGTATTAACAATAAAATAATAATAATAATACAAAAGATCTCAGCCGGCATTTGGAAACAATAGACATTGACAAAATCACCATCTGCCAACTGCAAAAGGCCACCCTACTGGGATCTGCACACATCATCAGAAAATACATCACACAGTCCTAGACACTTGGGAAGTGTTCGACTTGTGGTTTTGCGAAACGAAATCCAGCATATCTATCTTGTTTGCTGTGCCATACAACGTCGTTGTGTTGATAATAATAATAATAATAATAATAATAATAATAATAATAATAATAACTTCATTTGCACCCTGCCCTGTCTCCCCATGGGGACTCAGGCCAGGTCCCAACATAGTAACAGCAAACATTCAATCCCTACATAAACAATACAGAGCTAGATATGGATCTATAATTATATATACTAATTTCACATATGCATTTCCCCCTGAAACGTTTGCAAATCCTCTCTCTCTCTCTCTCTCTCTATATATATATATACATTTCCCTCCTGCAATATTTGCAAGCCCTATATATTTATGTTTTTATCTATCTAGAAATCTTTGTGTGTGTGTGTATGTGTGCATTTCCCCTGCAATATTTGCAAGCCCTATATAACTTTATTCGTATATATCTATGTAGACATCTCTCTATATATAGATAATTATATCTGTACCGGATTTGCAAAGACTTGTAAACATGTGAGGCAAAAATTCATATATAAAATTAATGTACAGTAGAGTCTCACTTATCCAACATAAACGGGCTGGCAGAATGTTGGATAAGTGAATATGTTGGATAATAAGGAGGCATTAAAAAAAGCCTATTAAACATCAAATTAGGTTATGATTTTACAAATGAAGCACCAAAACATCATGTTAGACAACAAATTTGGCAGGAAAAGTAGTTCAATATGCAGTAACGCTATGTAGTAATTACTGTATTTATGAATTTAGCACCAAAATCTCACGATATATTGAACACATTGACTACAAAAATGCGTTGGATAATCCAGAACATTGGATAAGCAAGTGTTGGATAAGCGAGACTCTACTGTATATAGATAGATAGATACAAATATAAAGGTACATAGGGATTGCAAAGGCTTGCAGGGGGAAATGCCTATATATCTGTAGCAGAGATTAACAAATATTTCAGGGGAAAATACTTTTATGAGCTTAATGGGTATATATATATTCTTTTTCCTGACTTGCAAGGGCTTTTTAAAACATTCCCTTAGTTAAGAGTGAGGGAGGCTTTAGAAAAGTAAACACTGATAAGAGAGGGTAAGATGAGAGATAAATATATCATATTTGCAAGCAACTGGCTCCGCTGGCTTGTTTTTGACCCGATTATAAGCTGGAGGAGGCTTTTTCAGCTCATAAATAAGGGCTGAAAAACCCGGCTTATCTTCGAGTATATACGGTAATCTGATTTCCCAAGGTGTCCAAAATGGGAAGGAGGCTGTAGAGGAATGACATCCCCAGCTGTATTTCTTTCACCTGCAGACATCTCTCCCTTTCATTGCGTTCCACATTTTCGCTTTCACTCTCCTTTTGTTCAGTACAGCTGTAGGGTGTAGATCCGTCTTCATTCCCTCCTTGGTGACATTGCACACACACACACACACACACACACCTCAACAGGCAGAAAGCCTCGGATTAATCATCATTGGGAATTGTGTTTGTTTCTTCTCTGGAGGAGGGGGAGAGAGAGATTTCATTGTGCCGTGCTCAAGTCATCGGCGTCTTCGAGGAAAATCTCAAAATTTGATATCCACATCGCCCTCACATCCGTGTGCTGAGTGCGAGTGCTGGCATTCTACGAATACTGTGAGAAAAATCAGCTAAAGATAAACGACAGTAAAACCAAAATCACGATTTTCTCAAAAAAGCAAGCCAGACATAACTGGTATATAGGAGAGAAATTAATACAACAAGTTTCTTCCTTTAAATACTAGACATGTCCAAAAAATCGTTTTGAATCGTATATCGGAATTATTTCGGATTGTTCTCACTTTTTGATACGCATTCCGAGACATTGTCTCACAGCGCAACCAGCAATGTAGTTCGAACCATTGTTGGCCCATTCTCTAATTGTCTCTTAATGTTTCGTTAATTTTTTCCCCCCAAATTTTTTTAATCTATTTTTTAAAATATTTTTTAAAAAAGATTGTTTCTGCAACCTACCTAGAATGGGAGCTTAGCCCTGTAAAAGTCCCCCCCCCCGGTTCCCTTTTTTTGGGGCGATTGCGCATGCGCGTCCGCCATTTTAGAAACATTTAGAATCATTACGAATTTTCGGAAATATCCGAAATTTTGGGGTGCAAAAATCAGAAATACTTTCTATATCGAAGCGCCAGCACCCCCTACTTTAGAAATGAGAATTGAAACATTTTTTTCATCGATCGGACATGCCTATTAAATACCTAGGGGTGACCTTTCAGGCCTCAGGTTCATCAAAAAACGGCAATACAAAATGCTTTATCCAGTAGTAAAGCTATAATACGCTTTTTCTACACAAAAGGTGGTCAATATATCCCCGCTGCAATAAAGGTTTTCCAAGCAAAGGTAACAGCCCAGCTACTTTATGCAATTCCCGTTTGGATCACAGGCTTCTCATCTAAAGCTGAACAAGTTCAATCAGGGTTCCTTAGAAAACTGTTCGCTGTCCCCAGTTGTGTTCCATCTGCTGTTTTAAGACTTGAATCAGGAACAGCCTCATTGGAATCAACAGCTTGGAGAAGGGCCCTAGGATATTGGATCAAGAGGATATTCAAAGGACCTGAAGCGGGATATACATATTTGATTCAAAAAGACCTCTTCAAATCCCACCAAATCAAAGCACTAAATGAGAAGTTTAGGCAATTGGGGCTTTCAGAGAACATACTGAGGGGTTTTGAGTATAAAAACACAGTGAAGATCTTAGCAGAACGAACTAGTGAAATAGACAAACAGACCTCAATGACTCGGGCGTGCTCCACATGCTCCCCATTGACTCTAGGCCTAACATTTAATTCTATGGGAGGGGCTAAATATCTAGAAAACTTAAATATCCCAAAATTTCGCCTTTCTTTTAGCTGGGCCAGATTTAATGCACTCAAATCAGCCATACTAGAAGGTAGATACAAAGGCCCTGAATACGAACACAGAGCATGCCCTTGCGGGGAGGGTAATGTCGAAACTGTAACACATGTACTTTTTATTTGTACAATTTACAAAGATGATAGATTAAGGTTAATATCCCCTCTACTCTCTAAATAATAATCTCCTCAGCTGCTGTAAAAAAATTGCACAGACAGACTACAAACAGAGGCACAACTATGTGGCCCAAATGATTCATTGGAACTTGTGCCTCAAGTACCACCTCCCAGCAGTAAAGAACTGGTGGGATCACAAACCTGCAAAAGTATTGGAAAATGAGCATGCAAAGATACTGTGGGACTTCCGAATCCAGACTGACAAAGTTCTGGAATACAACACACCAGACATCACAGTTGTGGAAAAGAAAAAGGTTTAGATCATTGATGTTGCTATCCCAGGTGACAGACGCATTGATGAAAAACAACAGGAAAAACTCAGGACCTCAAGATTGAACTTTAAAGACTCCGGCAGAAACCAGTGCAGGTGGTCCCGGTGGTGATCGGCATACTGGATGCCGTGCCAAAAGATCTCAGCCGGCATTTGGAAACAATAGACATTGACAAAATTACGATCTGCCAACTGCAAAAGGCCACCCTGCTGGGATCTGCGCGCATCATCCAAAAATACATCACACAGTCCTAGACACTTGGGAAGTGTTCGACTTGTGATTTTGTGATATGAAATCCAGCATATCTATCTTGTTTGCTGTGTCATAATAAAATAATAATAATAATAATAATAATAATAATAATAATAATAATAATAATAATAAAACTTTATTTATACCCTGCCACCATCTCCCCGTGGGGACTCGGGGCGGCTCACAATGTTACAAAAGTAACAGCGCAAATACATAAACAATACACACAGTTTAAAACACAAGAAGATGATAAAACAGAAGTTAAAACAAAGGTTTATACAACAGTAATAATATCAATATTAATAATATCAAACAACCACCAATGGCCAGGAAGAACCCTAAATTGGTACCGCAGTTATTTACTGTCTGATCTTGGCAAAAGGGTAACAGAGCAGGTGGCCAAATTTCTCTTTTCAGCAGCAAAAAGCCGTAAGTGCTTCATGAAAAATCTGTAAGTGTTGAGAGTATAACAAAGTGTATCTAGGGGATGGTTTACTAATCTGTAATCAGTTTTTGTTTCAGATTATAAAGATAGCCAAATAACCAATAGAGATTGGACATACTTGTTATTAACCATAAGCCAAATGCAATGTCATAAATTACTCAAATGTTGTATTCCATCATTGTACCGTAACTTGTTCCTAGCCAATGGTTTGTTGACCGAAATAAAGGCGACTGACTGACTGACTGAAAATTTGATACCAGGTGCCAACATCCCCCATTGTGGAGATTAACATTAAATTTGCAGCAATTGCACAAGGTTGTTGGGTATTGCATTGGCAAACATGCATTGCGGGATATGTCTCAAATAGGCAGCCATGTGCAATGGTGCCACATGCTCATCCAAACTGCATATGGCCATTCTGCATCAGCCAAAAAGTCTCCAACCCCCGTTACTTATCCGTAAGACACTAACAGGATTCTGGCAGGGATCTTTACAAAGCTCCGATGGCTGCAGATCAAGTGGTGCTTAAATACCCGGGAAGTGACGCCAGACATAAAGCTGGCCATTCTAGTCAGCAAAGCCATCCAAATTCTCTCCTTCCAAGCCTCTGGAAGGATCTTTCCAAAGAACCATTAACTTGGCTCACAATCACAGTCATACTCAATAGTGTTGGGAATATGTAGAGATTTTAATGGTTCCCAAATCCTGATTTATCAGGCTGCAGCTGCTGGGAGTGATGTGGATCTGTTTTCCCATTAGTCAGGATGCACTCCTCCTAGCAGTTCGAAAACATGCCAATGTGAGTAGATCAATAGGTACTGCTTCTGCGGGAAGGTAACGGCGCTCCATGCCATCATGCCAGCCACATGACCTTGGAGGTGTCTACATACAATGCCGGCTCTTCGACTTAGAAATGGAGATGAGCACCAACCCCCAGAGTGACACGACTGAACTTAATGTCAAGGGAAAATCTTTACCTTTACCGACAACTAAGTCTATCTGAAAGACTATGGAAATCATCACATTGAAGCAGGGAAGTTGGTTCTCGCAGAAGCAGAGGCAGCAGGAGGACATTCTTAGCAGGAGGTTGGACTGGATGGCCCATGAGGTCTCTTCCAACTCTACTATTCTATGATTCTATGATTCTATGATTCTAGGGAAGTGTCTGATGCACCCAGAGAAGGGTATGGACCTTGGGAAACTGTAATTCCCAAAACCATCTCATGGAGATGGCATTTAAAGGAAGGTGCAATGGCATTTATTCCACAATGTAGATGCACCCAGAGAAAGGTATGGGAAACTGTAATTCCCAAGACCATCTCATGGAGACGTGGCATTTGAAATATGGTCCAACGGCATTCATTCCGTAATGCAGATGCGCCCAGAGAAGGGTATGGACCTTGGGAAACTGTAATTCCCAAGACCATCTCATGGAGATGTGGCATTTAAAGGAAGGTCCAATGGCATTCATTCTGCAATGTAGATGCGCCCAGAGAAAGGTATGGAGCCCTGGCATTTCAAGTGGGGTGCAAAGGTATTCATTCCATATTGTAAATGCACCAAGAGAAGGGTATGGACCTTGGAAAACTATGACTCCCAGGACGGCACAGCATGGAGACATGGCATGATAATAATAACAACATTTAAGGGTGAGATTTTGGAGCGTTGCTTGTGATAATAGGATGTTTTTGCATGAGACACACTCCCCCATTTGCCCTGGAAATCTGTCTCTGCAAGATGGAGAAACAATTATTTATTCCCCGCATGGCCCGAGTAGCCAAAAAATCTGGCATTCTTTCCATCCCATCTAACACCTAACAAGGTTCGCTTAAAAAATAAAAAAAAACCTGACAAATGCGGAGTATTATCTGTCCCACCTTGCAAACTCAAGAGAGCAATTGAGAGAGGATGAGTTATGGCCGCTCGGATCATAAAGTATGATCTGCGGCTGTCACCTTCTTTCACACCTGTGTTGTAAGATCCCTATCACGAAAGGTGCCGATACAGGCCTCCCAGCAGCAACTCTTCTCCCACAAACTCACATTCCTTTCATCTTGCTGCCGGCCTTCAGCTGTAGCCAAGACTTTGGAAAGAAAGAAAAAAGGTTGGGTAACTTGTTGGAGAATCGATCCCTATCATCCCTTCCTTGGAGACTTTGAAACAGAGGCTGGATGGCCATCTCTCAGGGATATTTGATTGTGCTTTTTCCTGCATGACCGAATATAAGCTGAGGCACCTAATTTTACCACAAAAAAACTGGGATAACTTATTGACCCGAGTATAAGCCGAGGGTGGGAAATGAAGCAGCTACAGGTAAATCTATATCTATATCTATATATCTATATAATAATAAAAGTGAATGTTTGTATGTTTGTTTGTATGTATGTATGTATGTATGTATGCGAGTATGTGCCAGCTTTCTGATTGGCCACCACTATCACAGGCCATTGAGACCACGAGGAATGACGGGTCTGGACCAAACTTGGCACACTTCATCCCCATGATGCGCTTTACACCCTGGTGCCGTTTGAGGGACGATTGCCCTGGGTGATAGGATTTGTAGTACTTTCAATCTCTATGACTCCCACAGGCCACTGGGATGCCCAGCAGTGACGGAACTGGACCAAACTTGGCACACACAACCCCCCATGAAACCCTTTCTGTCCTGGAGCAGATTGGGGGAGGATGGACCAAGTACCATCACTCACTTCTTGCTCTGACAGCACTGAACTCAGTCGACTTTGAATCTGGACCAAACTTGCCACACGGCCTCATCATGTCCAACTGAGCATACAGGCAGGGTTTCGGGGTGATTCTCCTTTGGCTCTGGGAGTTGTAGTTAGAATCATAGAATCATAGAATAGTAGAGTTGGAAGAGACCACATGGGCCATCTAGTCCAACCCCCTGCTAAGAAGCAGGAAATCGCATTCAAAGCACCCCCGACAGATGGCCATCCAGCCTCTGCTTAAAAGCCTCCAAAGAAGGAGCCTCCACCATGGCCCCGGGGAGAGAGTTCCACTGCCGAACAGCCCTTCTCACAGTGAGGAAGTTCTTCCTGATGTTCAAGTGGAATCTCCTTTCCTGTAGTTTGAAGCCATTGTTCCGTGTCCTAGTCTGCAGGGCAGCAGAAAAAAGCTTGCTCCCTCCTCCCTATGACTTCCCCTCACGTATTTGTACATGGCTCTCATCATGTCTCCTCTCAGCCTTCTCTTCTGCAGGCTAAACATGCCCAGCTCTTTAAGCCGCTCCTCATAGGGCTTGTTCTCCAGACCCTTAATCATTTTAGTCGCCCTCCTCTGGACGCTTTCCAGCTTGTCAACATCTCCCTTCAACTGCGGTGCCCAGAATTGGACTCAGTGTGATTCCAGGTGTGGTCTGACCAAGGCAGAATAGAATAAGGGGGAGCAGGACTTCCCTGGATCTAGACGCTATTCCCCTATTGATGCAGGACAGAATCCCATTGGCTTTTTTAGCATCCGCATCACATTGTTGGCTCATGTTCACCTTCCTCTCCACGAGGACTCCAAGGTCTTTTTCGCACACACTGCTGTCAAGCCAGGCATCGTCCCCCATTCTGTATTTTTGATTTCCATTTTTTCTGCCGAAGTGAAGCATCTTGCATTTGTCCCTGTTGAACTTCATTTTGTTAGTTTCGGCCCATCTCTCTAGTCTGTCAAGATCGTTTTGAATTCTGCTCCTGTCTTCTGGAGTGTTAGCTATCCCTCCCAGTTTTGTGTCGTCTGCAAACTTGATGATCGTGCCTTCTAACCCTTATATAGTTCACCCTTATATAGTTAGCACTAAACCCAGCCGACTTCGGATCTGGACCAAACTTGGCACACAGCCCTATCATGCTGAACTATGCATACACACAGGGTTTTGGGGTGATTGCCCTTTTGCTCTGGGAGTTGTAGTTCACCCTTATACAGACAGCACTGAACCCAGCTGATGACGGATCTGGACCAAAAATGATATTTCCTCACATCCCCAAACAAATCAAGTCCGTCTACTAATAACCCGGGCACCGCCGGGTCCCCAAGCTAGTTTCAAAATAAAAATAGATACCAATAAAATTGCATTAATCGAGGCATCAATAGGTTAAATAATGTGTGTGTGTATATATATATATATATATATATATATATATATATAGAGAGAGAGAGAGAGAGAGAGAGAGAGAGACTCCGGTGGCTCAGTGTGTTAAAGCGCTGAGCTGCTGAACTTGCAGACCGAAAGGTTCAAATCCAGGGAGCGGAGTGAGCTCCCGCTATAAGCTCCAGCTTCTGCCAACCTAGCAGGTCAAAAACATGCAAATATGAGTAGATCAATAGGTACCGCTCCGGCGGGAAGGTAACGGCATTCCATGCAGTCATGCCGGCCACATGACCTTGGAGGTGTCTACGGACAATGCCGGCTCTTCAGCTTAGAAATTGAGATGAGCACCGACCCCCAGAGTCGGACACGATTGGACTTAACGTCAGGGGAAACCTTTATATATATATATATATGGATACCGATATACAGGTACATGGATCTATATGTATATAGGATTTGCAAGGACCTGCAAACATATGAAGGGAAAATTCATATATAAAATTAATGTATACAGATAGATAGATACAGATATATAAGTACATAGGGATTACGAATGCATGCAGGTGGTTAATGCCTATATATCTGTAGGAGAGATTAACAAACATTTCAGGGGGAAATGCTTTCATAAGACTAATGGTTATATATTTTTCTTCTTCCTGACTTGCAAGGGCGTCTTTCCCTTTTCAAAACATGCCCTTGGTTAAGAGTGAGGGAGGCTTTGGAAAAGAAAACACACTGATAAGGGAGGGTAAGAGAGAAATATATCATATATTCGCCTCCAGGTTCTTTTTGCCCGGCCTTGACCTTGATCCTGTTATAAGCCAAGGGAGGCTTTTTCAGCTAAAAAAAAGAGAGCTGAAAAACTCGGCTTATCGTTCTCTAATTTGGACTTTATTTTCCAGGTTTTTTTGATTGAAAGACATAGATTGGATGACTTTGTCTTTTGTAGCCAAATTTGGTGTGATTTGTTTCAGTGGTTTTGTTGTTCACTCAGTCCTACAAACGTACATTACATTTATATATATAGACTAGCTGTGCCCTGCCACGTGTTGCTGTGGCCAATTGGAATTGCACTGAATAGCCTTTGTGCTTCTAAGCCTGGGCAGTTTCTATATAGGGGCCTCCTTGCTTGGGCTGGTTGAATGGGATGGAGTGGCCTGATGGCTTACAAACCTGAGGGTGTTCCATCTAGGGTATGGGCTGATTGAACAGGAGTGAATAGTCTTGCTGCTTGGAAGCCTGGCTGCTTTCTACCTTGTGGAATTGTTGGTTGGCCAGGTCGAATAGCAATGAATAGTCTGAGTGCAGGAAGTATGAATGTTGCAATTAGTTACCTCAGTTAGCATTGAATGGCCTTGCAGGTTTGAGGCCTGGCTGTTTCCTGGTTGAGGGAAATCTTTGTTGGGAGGTGCTAGCTGGGTCTGATTGCTTTCTGTCTGGAATTCTCCTGTCTGGAATTCTCCAGTCTTATGAGTGTTGATTTGTATTTATTGTCCTGATTTTAGAGATTATATTGTTCTGTTTTCTTATTAGAGCGGTTTTTGGGGTTTTGGGGGTCCTGGTTGCGTTTTGGGGGTTCAGTTGTGTTGTATGAACCTTGCGTTGTGTTGTCAAGTTTGGTGTTTCTGGGGTGCATAGTTGTGTTGCTATAGTCACGGCGCAAATAACTTTACCTTTACCAACACAATGAAAAATATTTAGTGCATTGGAAGAACCTTCAGGAATCATTTTAAAGGGGGAAAGGAACATTGTTGAACTTGTCACATTGGGTTGTGCAATAGCTCGAAGGAGATTGCAAGCTCACAAATGGTGGATTAGCAGCAAGAAACCTTTTGCACGACAAGATGTCAAACAAAGCATGGAAGGCGGCCCACACCAATAAACAAGCATTCAGCATTTGACAGCCCGGTCTGCGGGAAATCTAAAGGTATCAAAGTCTTGGATGTTAACACCGATCCTTGGAGGCCCTGCAATGTGAATTATAATTTCCATAAGGACGGGAGATGTTTATATCACAGCTTTCACATGTTTCTGAAGCAACCATAAAAAGCAAAAGGGAAAGGAAATAGAAACACAGGGTTCAACCAAGTTTTGCAACTGATCCCCCATCCAAATCTTCATTTCACTATTTAATTTCCAGAAGATCCTGGGTGAGGGGCAAAATCTTGCCTATGGATGAATACCAGGAGGCTCACAATGGTTATACTACTATATTAGGACATGGGTGACTTGGCCTTTCTGTGTCATGGACAACCTCGTTCCAGTCTGTCTCAACCTGACTTACCTCATAGAATAGTTTTGAGGAAAATTTTTGAAGGTGGAGAGTCATTTAGCTCAATGGAGGCAACGAGAGCAATGTGATGAACAACTGAAACATTGAGTGAAATACAGAGTTTCCTTCGATGGGAGTTTGGAGGAGCTCTTAACACCATATGGTGGAGTTTACACAATGAGGATCTACGAGGGTTGAATGAAAAGCAATGCCTCCACCTTCGTAACTCCTCAACAGATGGCAGTCCTGGTATGAGGCAGGTACTGGCATGTTCAGTAGACTCTCCTCTACAGTTCCGATTGGTGGGAAGCCTTGGCATTGAACAGTTGTGTTGTTAAAGTGCGAAGTATGGAACCCTGTGCAGATGGTTCCATTTGGTGGGAAGCCTTAGCATTGAACGGTTGTGTTGTTAAAGGGCGAAGTATGGAACCCTGCGCAGAAGATTCCATTTGGCGGGAAGCCTTAGCATTGAACGGTTGTGTTGTTAAAGGGTGAAGTATGAAACCCTGCGCAGACGATTCCATTTGGTGGGAAGCCTTAGCATTGAACGGTTGTGTTGTTAAAGGGTGAAGTATGAAACCCTGCGCAGATGGTTCCATTTGGTGGGAAGCCTTAGCATTGAACGGTTGTGTTGTTAAAGGGTGAAGTATGAAACCCTGCGCAGACGATTCCATTTGGTGGGAAGCCTTAGCATTGAACGGTTGTGTTGTTAAAGGGTGAAGTATGAAACCCTGCGCAGACGATTCCATTTGGTGGGAAGCCTTAGCATTGAACGGTTGTGTTGTTAAAGTACGAAGTTTGGAACCCTGTCCAGAAGGTTCCATTTGGCGGGAAGCCTTAGCATTGAACGGTTGTGTTGTTAAAGGGTGAAGTATGAAACCCTGCGCAGATTATTCCATTTGGTGGGAAGCCTTAGCATTGAACGGTTGTGTTGTTAAAGGGTGAAGTATGAAACCCTGCGCAGATGGTTCCATTTGGTGGGAAGCCTTAGCATTGAACGTTTGTGTTGTTAAAGGGTGAAGTATGAAACCCTGCGCAGACGATTCCATTTGGTGGGAAGCCTTAGCATTGAACGGTTGTGTTGTTAAAGGGTGAAGTATGGAACCCTGTGCAGATGGTTCCATTTGGTGGGAAGCCTTAGCATTGAACGGTTGTGTTGTTAAAGGGTGAAGTATGAAACCCTGCGCAGACGATTCCATTTGGTGGGAAGCCTTAGCATTGAACGGTTGTGTTGTTAAAGGGTGAAGTATGGAACCCTGTGCAGATGGTTCCATTTGGTGGGAAGCCTTAGCATTGAACGGTTGTGTTGTTAAAGGGTGAAGTATGGAACCCTGCGCAGACGATTCCATTTGGTGGGAAGCCTTAGCATTGAACGGTTGTGTTGTTAAAGGGTGAAGTATGAAACCCTGCGCAGATGGTTCCATTTGGTGGGAAGCCTTAGCATTGAACGTTTGTGTTGTTAAAGGGTGAAGTATGAAACCCTGCGCAGACGATTCCATTTGGTGGGAAGCCTTAGCATTGAACGGTTGTGTTGTTAAAGGGTGAAGTATGAAACCCTGCGCAGATGGTTCCATTTGGTGGGAAGCCTTAGCATTGAACGTTTGTGTTGTTAAAGGGTGAAGTATGAAACCCTGCGCAGACGATTCCATTTGGAGGGAAGCCTTAGCATTGAACGGTTGTGTTGTTAAAGGGTGAAGTATGAAACCCTGCGCAGACGATTCCATTTGGTGGGAAGCCTTAGCATTGAACGTTTGTGTTGTTAAAGGGTGAAGTATGAAACCCTGCGCAGACGATTCCATTTGGTGGGAAGCCTTAGCATTGAACGGTTGTGTTGTTAAAGGGTGAAGTATGGAACCCTGTGCAGATGGTTCCATTTGGTGGGAAGCCTTAGCATTGAACGGTTGTGTTGTCAAAAGTATGAAGTTTGGAACCCTGCACAGTTAATGCGACTAAAACAACGTGTAGTCATTGAATTCTTGACAGCAAAAGGTGTCACCCCAAAGGAGATTCATCAGAGAACGCAGGCTGTTTATGGTGATTGTGTTGATGTGAGTTCTGTGCATTGTTGGGCGAGTAAGTTTAAAGATGTTGAGGTGGGAACAAGAGGAGGAAGATTTAGATCTCAGTGACAGCATGACAGTGCCAGACCACACCCTTCACATGCCACCACAGCAGAACTTCAGAGACTGGATCTCACCACCGTACGACATCCTCCATACAGTCCAGATTTAGCACCGTCTGACTTCCATATGTTCCCAATAATGAAAGAAGATCTGCAGGGACATCATTATGCTTCTGATGAAGACGTTGAGAGAACTGTGAGACGCCAGTTATGGAAACAGAGTGTCGACTTCTTCCGTGACGGTTTCAGAAAACTTGTTCATTGTTGGCAGAAGTGTATCCAATTGTCTGGTGATCATAGAATCATAGAATCATAGAATAGTAGAGTTGGAAGAAACCTCATGGGCCATCCAGTCCAACCCGCTGCCAAGAAGCAGGAAATCGCATTCAAAGCACCCCCGACAGATGGCCATCCAGCCTCTGCTTAAAAGCCTACAAAAAAGGAGCCTCCACCACAGTCTGGGGCAGAGAGTTCCACTGCCGAACAGCCCTTCTCACAGTGAGGAAGTTCTTCCTGATGTTCAGGTGGAATCTCCTTTCCTGTCGTTTGAAGCCCTTATTCCATTGCGTCCTAGTCTGCAGGGCAGCAGAAAACAAGCTCCCTCCCTCCTCCCTATGACTTCCCTTCACGTATTTGTACATGGCTCTCATGTCTCCTCTCAGCCTTCTCTTCTGCAGGCTAAACATGCCCAGTTCTTTAAGCCGCTCCTCATAGGGCTTGTTCTCCAGACCCTTAATCATTTTAGTTGCCCTTCTCTGGACGCTTTCCAGCTTGTCAACATCTCCCTTCGACTGCGGTGCCCAGAATTGGACCCAGTGTGACTCCAGGTGTGGTCTGACCAAGGCAGAATAGAGGGGAGCAGGACTTCCCTGGATCCAGACGCTATTCCCCTATTGATCCAGGCCAGAATCCCGTTGGCTTTTTTAGCAGCCGCATCACATTGTTGGCTCATGTTCACCTTCCTCTCCACGAGGACTCCAAGGTCTTTTTCGCACACACTGCTGTGAAGCCAGGCATTGTCCCCCATTCTGTATCTTTGATTTCCATTTTTTCTGCTGAAGTGAAGTATCTTGCATTTGTCCCTGTTGAACTTCATTTTGTTAGTTTCGGCCCATCTCTCTAGTCTGTCAAGATCGTTTTGAATTCTGCTCCTGTCTTCTGGAGTGTTAGCTATCCCTCCCAGTTTTGTGTCGTCTGCAAACTTGATGATCGTGCCTTCTGACCCTTCGTCTAAATTGTTAATAAAGATGTTGGACAGAACTGGGCCCAGGACGAAGCCCTGCTGTTGGCACTCCACTCGTGACTTCTTTCCAAGATGAAGACGATGCATTGGTGAGCACCCTTTGGGTTCGTTCGCTTAGCCAATTACAGATCCACCTAACCGTAGTTTTGTCTAGCCCACATTTTACTAGTTGTTTGCCAGAAGGTTGTGGGGGACTTTGTCGAAGGCCTTACTGAAATCCAGGTAGGCTACATCCACGGCATTCCCTGTATTGACCCAACTCGTAACTCGTAAGTTCGCAGACCACTTCCTTAATGATCTTTTCCAGAATCTTGCCTGGTATTGATGTGAGGCTGACCGGACGGTAATTGTTTGGGTTGTTCTTTTTTCCCTTCTTGAAGATAGGGACCACATTCGCCCTCCTCCAATCTGCTGGGACTTCTCCTGTTCTCCAAGAACTCTTGAAGATAATTGTCAGTGGTTCTGAAATAACTTCCGCTAGTTCCTTCAATACTCTTGGATGTAGCTGATCTGGCCCTGGTGACTTGAATTCATTTAGAGCGGCCAGGTGTTCCTGGACAACTTGTTTCCCTATTTGGGATTGGATTTCCCAAATCCTTCGTCCATTCCATGTTGCTGAGGTTGAAGATGGCTTTCTTTTTGTGAGAAGACCGAGGCAAAGAAGGCATTGAGCAGTTCTGCCTTTTCCCTGTCCCCTGTCGCCATCACCCCATCTTCTCCTTGCAGAGGCCCTATCGCCTCCTTGTTCTTCCTTTTTCTACCAACGTAAGCAAAAAAGCCTTTTTTGTTGTTTTTAATGTCCCTGGCAAGCCTGAGCTCATTTTGCGCTTTAGCCTTGCGAACCTTTTCCCTACAGGAGTTGGCTATACGTTTGAATTCTTCTTTGGTGATTTCTCCCCTTTTCCACTTCTTGTGCATGTCTCTTTTGAGTCTTAGCCCGGTTAGAAGTTCTTTGGACATCCATTCTGGCTTCTTTGCACTTGTCATATTTTTTTTCTTTGTTGGCACTGTTTGCATTTGCGCCTTGAGTATTTCACTTTTTAAAAACTTCCATCCATCCTTAACTCCCTTGTCTTTTAATATTGGCGTCCATGGAATGCTGCTCAGTATTTCCTTCATTTTTTGGAAGATGATGTGGGAAAGTGAATAGTGGTACTAGTTAACAAGCACACTCTAAGGATTATTTCTGCATTTGATTTCTTAAAATATTCCCATTCAAACCCAAGTAATGAAGGTGGAGACATTACTTTTCATTCAACTCTCGTATTAATGGCTCAGGGCGAGCAGGAAGATCTGGACGTAAGAGGCACAAAAATAAATGTCTACTCAACAAGTCATGGATTAGAATCAGAACTTTGGACAGATCCAAAGGGAGCAAAGATTATGGTAGGCTCTCCCTAGCAGCCAAAACACGGAGGCTATCATACTTTGGCCATATCATAAGACACAGTTCACAAGAAAATGCAATGTTGTCTGGAAAGGTAGAAGGCAGTGGGGAATGAAGGAGCCCATGTTCCAGGTGGAGAGATTCCAACAAGAAAGCCACAGCATCGAGCTTGCAAGACCTGAGCATGGAGGGGTTAAGGACTGGGGCTCTCAAAGGTCTCTTATGGGGTCACCATAAGTTGAAGTCGACTTGATGGCAATTAACTACAGTTCCCAGGGTTCCCCGTGGTGAGGGAATGTCTTATGAAACAAGCTTAAGCGTGGAGCGTAGAGGAATCCTTTGTGTTCCCGCAGACAGCTTGCTAAAAGATGTGTGCTAATCCAGGGTGGAAAAATTCCAAGTATGCTTGTTTAAATGGTTCTTGCATGCCTGAGATGGATCATTCACTTTCTTCCGCCCTCCCCACTTCTCCACTTCAAGGCAAAACCCCTTTGCAATCGACTATGTGTCTTTAAAATTTCTCCCAAACGGATCGCTCATCTCGGCATATTTCTTGAGCCCCACCAAGCCGGGTGAAATGGAGAAGAAGAGGGAGGACATGTTACAGATCAGAGAAGGCTGTGATGTGGGTTGTGTGAAATGGTCGGGGGGAAGGGATGGAATCCGAGGGAACAAAATATTCTAAACTCTCACAAGAACTGGGCGTGAAGAGCGAACGTTGCCTGGAGACACTTCTCTGAATGCTACCAGAGCAGTCGATCACCCAAGGTTTCACTTGGCAGAGTGACAGTAATGTGTTTCCCCCCCAGCAATGGCGGCTACGTTTAACCATCTGACTCTTGGTTGAAACCTCTCTTTCTCTCTCTTTTCCCCAGTCGTATAACCACATGATCACACACCCCTCATGCGGAGTACGGTGATGAGTCAAATCCACGGGAATGAATCACGATGTTGCACTACCTTACAGGGCATTTGTGCAGGTTCCTAAGGCCCCTTTGGAGGTGCACTTTGAGGAAACACAAGAATGGGCTGCTTGGGTTGCAGCTTCCACATGGGTAGGATGCCCTTCTGGGTCAGTATCTTCTCTGGAAGGGTTGTTCCACAACTTTGGAACTTCTTGGCAAGTTGTTCTACAGCTCTGGAGCACCCCTGAGAGGTTGCCGAGCAGCTTCATCGTTCCTCAAGAGATTATTCTTTAGTTGAGGAGCACTTCTATGCTTGCTTTTGGGGTAGTCTTGCTCCTTGAACGGGAATTCTCAGTTTCCACTTGAAGACACTCAAAGTAGGACTCTACTGTGGAGGACACATGTCAAGCAGGTTCATATAAGGAGAGACGGAATCAGGAATGAGAATCATGATGTCCACCAGATGTGGTTGGAAGACATCTCTGAGAATGTCTAGTCATGATGCCAAAGGTGAAGAATGCTGGGAAATTATCTAAGTCCCCATGAGAGTCATCCTTCTGTCCCACCAATGCCCTTCTGGGTCAGTATCTCCTCTGGAAGGGTTGTACCACAACTTTGGAACTTCTTGGCAAGTTGTTCTACAGCTCTGGAGCACCCCTGAGAGGTTGCTGAGCAGCTTCATAGTTCCTCGGGAGATTATTCTTTAGTTGAGGAGGACCTTCATGGTTGCTTTTGGGGCAGTATTGCTCCTTGAATGGGAATTCTCAGTTTCCACTTGAAGACACTCGAAGTAGGACTCTACTGTGGAGGACACATGTCAAGCAGGTTCTTATAAAGAGAGATGGAATCAGGAATCCCCTGAGGGGTTGCTGAGCAGCTTCATACTTCCTCGGGAGATTATTCTTTAGTTGAGGAGCATTTTCATGGTTGCTTTTGGGGTGGTATTGCTCCTTGAATGGGAATTCTCAGTTTCCACTTGAAGACACTCGAAGTAGGACTCTACTGTGGAGAACGCATGTCAAGAAGGTTCATGTAAGGAGAGATGGAATCAGGAATCCCCTGAGAGGTTGCTGAGCAGCTTCATAGTTCCTTGGGAGATTATTCTTTAGTTGAGGAGCACTTTCATGGTTGCTTTTGGGGTAGTATTGCTCCTTGAATGGGAATTCTCAGTTTCCACTTGAAGACACTCGAAGTAGGACTCTACTGTGGAAGACATATGTCAAAAAGGTTCATATAAGGAGAGATGGAATCAGGAATTCCCTGGCAGAATCAGGAATGAGAATCATGAGGTGCACCAGATGTGGTTGGAAGACATCTCTGAGAATTTCTAGTCATGATGCCAATGGTGAAGAATGCTGGGAGTTTCAGCCCAATAACACGAGGAAGGCTGCATGATTCCCACTTCTAATGGGAAATTATCTAAGTATCCATGAGGGTCATCCTTCTGTCCCACCAATGCCAGTCTGGGTCAGTATCTTCTCTGGAAGGGTTGTTCCACAAGTTTGGAACTTCTTGGCAAGTTGTTCTACAACTCTGGAGCACCCCTGAGAGGTTGCTGAACAGCTTCATAGTTCCTCAGGAGATTATTCTTTAGTTGAGGAGCACTTCCATGGTTTATTTTGGAATAGTCTTGCTCCTTGAACTGGCATTCTCAGTTTCCTCCTGAAAACACTCAAAGTAGGACTCTACTGTGGAGAACACACGTCAAACAGGTTCATATAAGGAGAGACGGAATCAGGAATTAGAATCATGACGTCCACCAGATGTGGTTGGAAGACATCTCTGAGAATCTCTAGTCATGATGCCAATGGTGAAGAATGCTGGGAAATTATCTAAGTCCCCATGAGGGCCATCCTTCTGTCCCACCAATGCCTGTCTGGGAGGGTTGTTCCACAACTTTGGAACTTCTTGGCAAGTTGTTTTGCAGCTCTGGAGCACCTCTGTGAGGTTGCTGACCTGCTTCATAGTTCCTTGGGAGATTATTCTTTAGTTGAGGAGCACTTTCATGGTTTATTTTGGGATAGTTTCCTCCTTGAACAGGCATTCTCAGTTTCCACCTGAAGACACTCAAAGTAGGACTCTACTGTGGAGGACACACGCCAAGCAGGTTCATATAAGGAGAGATGGAATCAAGAATCCCCTGAGAGGTTGCTGAGCAGCTTCATAGTCATCCTTCTGTCCCACCAATGCCCTTCTGGGTCAGTATCTTCTCTGGAAGAGTTGTTCCACAACTTTGGAACTTCTTGGCAAGTTGTTTTGTAGCTCTGGAGCACCCCTGAGAGGTTGCTGAGCAACTTCATAGTTCCTTGGGAGATTATTCTTTAGTTGAGGAGCACTTTCATGGTTTATTTTGGGATAGTTTCCTCCTTGAACAGGCATTCTCAGTTTCCACTTGAAGACACTTAAAGTAGGTCTCTACTGTGGAGGACACACGTCAAAAAGGTTCATATAAGGAGAGATGGAATCAGGAATTCCCTGACAGAATCAGGAACTAGAATCATGAGGTCCATCAGATGTGGTTGGAAGACATCTCTGAGAATCTCTAGTCATGATGTCAATGGTGAAGAATGCTGGGAGTTTCAGCCCAATAACATGAGGAAGGCTGCATGATTTCCACTTCTAATGGGAAATTATCTAAGTATCCATGAGGGTCATCCTTCTGTCCCACCAATGCCCTTCTGGGTCAGTATCTTCTCTGGGCATTCTCAGTTTCCACTTGAAGACACTCAAAGTAGGGCTCTACTGTGGAGGACACATGTGTCAAGAAGGTTCATGTAAGGAGAGATGGAATTTAGAGTCCTGCTTCTTGACAGGGAGTTGGACTGAATGGCCCATGAGTTCTCTTCCAAACTCTATGATTCTATGAATGAGAATCATGAGATTCACCAGATGTGGTTGGACTACATCTCTGAGAATCTCTAGTCACAATGCCAATGGTGAAGAATGCTGGGAGTTTCAGCCCAATAACACCAGGAAGGCTCCATGATTTCCACTTCTAAGTCCCCATGAGAGTCATCCTTCTGTCTCACCTTCCATCAAATGTAAAGATCTTCTCAACGTCAAAGGTGGAGAACGTCTTGATGTCCTCATGGTTCCTGCAGGAGACTTTATTTGTCTAATCTCAACGATACTATTTCTGCTAGAAACCCCTTCTCTCTCCCGCTTGCTATTTTGGTCTTGCGAGGCTGTTGCCTTCTGGAGACATATTTATTTATGCGTTCACGTTCTACACCGACTAAGCCACCCAGCACACAGACTTATTCTTCCCCAGTGATCAGAATGTACAACAAGCTTACAAATGTGCCTAAGATGGAGAACTCGAGGCCTAATCTAATGAAAATATTGTCATTGAATTCATTTCCTACGTGGCATTGGAGCTGCGGAATGGGAAAAAAGTACACGGAAAGCCTTGGGAGACATAAGGTCAACAGTTTGCCATTGCCTCAGTGTTTGGAGGTGGGTGAGATTACATTTCAAACACCTCTTCTTCCCCCAAACCCAAGCCTTGTGGGCTTTCACGGTTCCTGAAAAACTCCTAAAAAGGCTTTCAAAGAAACTTACAGAGTGACGAGGAGAGAATTTGAACCCAGGGGTTCATTACCTTCCTGCCAGAGCAGTACCTATTGATCTACTCACATTGGCATGTTTTTGAACTGCTAGGTAGGCAGAAGCTGGGGCTAACAGCGGGAGCTCACCCCACTCCTCAAATGTGAACTGCCAACCTTTCAGTCAGCAAGTTCAGCAGCTCATCATTTTAACCCGCTGCACCATCAGGGGTGCAGAATAGAAAGTGGCCTATAAATGTCATTTTAAAAAAATGCTGTGAGTTTTCTGGGCTGTATGGCCATGTTCCAGAAGCATGCTCTCCTGACATTTCACCCATATCTATGGCAAGCATCTTCAGAGGTTGAGGGGTCTGTAGGCAAGTGGGGTTTATATACCTGTGGAATGATGTCCAGGGTGGGAGAAAGAACTCTTGCCTGTTGGAGGCAAGTGCGAACGTTGCAATTGGACAGCTTGATTACCATTGAATAGCCTTGCAGCTTCAAAGGCTGGCTGCTTACTGCCTGGGGGAATCCTTTGCTGGGAGGTGTTGTCCATGCAGTTGTGGACAAGTCTACATAGGGACCACCAAACGTAGCATTGGTCAAACACGAATCAAGGAACAACCCTAGCTTGTTCCTGCCTAGGGGAATCCTTCGTTGGAGGTGTTTGCTGGCCCTGATTGTTTCCTGGCCCTGATTGTCTGGAATAATTTACAGGACAATAAATAAAGAGCAACACTCAGAAAACGGTGCTCATCAAAGTAAAGACTTTCTGTATATATTTCAGATTTCAATATTAATGTCAAAAATACGTAGTATGATTTTACATAGGATTTGTGCTACAGTAGAACAGTAAAGACAAATATCACTTAAGTAAAAACATTAAATATTACATAACCAAAAAAATAAAATAAGGTGTAATAAGGCAGCTAATCTGGGAATCTGCTATTGCAACACATCCAATGAAGTGGTTTAAAAACCAGTATAAAAAAAGATTAGGACTAAGTACGTTCCAGTCTACTTGGAATACACAAAGCTCATTCCAGAAGTGTGTTTAAGAACTGGTCCAAGAGTCCAGAAGAGCCTTGACTCCCAGTGTGACTATCATCCCACTTAATAAATAAATACCTCCCAACGAAGGATTCCCCCGGGCAGCAACAGCCAGGCTTTCAAGCTGCAAGGTCATTCAGTCAAGGTGGCCAATGGCAACATTCATACTTGCCTCAAACAGGCAAGAGTTCTTTCTCCAACTCTGGACAGGTGTATATATATATATAAACCCCACTGTCCTAGTTTCTAACAGACCTCACAACCTCTGAGGATGCCTGCCATAGCTGTGGGTGAAATGTCAGGAGAGAATGCTTCTGGAACATGGCTATTAGGCATGTCCGTTCGTTGAAAAAAATGTTTCAATTCTCGTTTCTAAAGTAGGGGGTGCTGGCGCTTCGATATAGAAAGTATTTCCGATTTTTTCACCCAAACATTTCGGATATTTCTGAAAATTTGTAATGATTCTAAAAGTTTTGAAAATGGCGGACGCGCATGCGCAATCGCCAAAAAAAAGGGAACCGGGGGGGGGGGGTTTACAGGGCTCTCCCGCCCTCATTTCTTGAGCTATCCTCATCAAATTTGCAATGCCCTTGCAAGTTGTGCAAAGATACTTTAAAAACTAGAAATCCCCTTGCTATATTTGTAAGCAAGAAGAACACTGGAAATCAATGGTGTCTCTGGCTATGTAATCCCACAAGCCTCAACCCAATGCCTTCCATTAGAAATGGACCAGTGACCACCACCCCAAGAAATGCCCTGGCAAGGAGTGCAAAGATACTTTGAAAAATTCCCTTGCTTAGAAAAAGAACCATATTAGGCTGAGCTAAGCTCCCATTCAAGGTAGGTTGCAGAAACAAAAAATATTTAAAATATTTTTAAAAATATGTTAAAAATTTTTTTTGGGGGGGGGGGATAACGAAACATTAAGAGACAATTAGAGAATGGGCCAACTTGGTTGGTTCGAATTACATTACTGGTTACGCTGTGAGACAATGTCTCGGAATGCGTAGCAAAAAGCGAGAACAATCCGAAATAATTCCGATATACGATTTAAAACGATTTTTTGGACATGTCTAATGGCTATACAGCCTGGAAAAGTCACAGCAACCCTATGCTGGCATAACTTTACAAATTGGATCTTGGCCATCATCTTCAGACATGGAATCCATAATTAATTCCATACCGGTTCTGGTTCTACATGTTTCTGGGGCCCTTGGGAGATGAATGTTTGATTGTCGAAACAATAGCACAAATATGTCCACTTGGAGGCAGAGGATTGCTTGGAGGGCTTGGATCTATCATCAAAAGGAAAAGCAGGTTACAAGCTCTGGAAGCCCCGCAGCTCCAGCTTCAGGATATTGAAATAAGATCTTCCTTGTGAGAGGCTGAGATTAAATGTTTGTGAGCATTCCAGGTCTGAAAAGTTCCCGGGAAAGATTGCAGGTCAGCTGTTTGCCGGTGCAAAATGGCATCCACACCTATCTCAGGTTCTGCTGCTCATCATGGAAGGCTTCCCAACCAACTGTCCCTCAGGTGACCGCAGAAACACAAGCATTTCTGATGGTCCTAATTCACGTCAACAAACCGGTTCTTGTAGTTTTCATTTCCACAAGGAGCTGTTCTTTAGTAAAGCTCCCAGGTCTCAATTACCCATTTTTCAAGACGGGAGGGGCAGAAACTGGAGAGCAGCTGATGGAATCCATGGAAGAAACTGGAGACCTATCTCAAGATGATCACAAGACGACTAATTTAGGGGTGTGCGAATCCGTTCTGTTTTCGTCCTGTTTTCTAGGCATGTCCGATCGATGGAAAAAATGTTTCAATTCTCGTTTCTAAAGTAGGGGGTGCCGGCACTTCGATATAGAAAGTATTTCCGAATTTTTCACCCAAAAAGTTTGGATATTTCCGAAAATTCGTAATGATTCTAAATGTTTCTAAAATGGCTAACGCGCATGAGCAATCGCCCAAAAAAAAAAAAGGAAACCGGGGGGGTGGGGGGTGGGGACTTTTACAGGGCTCTCCCGCCGTCATTTCTTGAGCTATCCTCATCAAATTTGGTACAGTGGGAGATCACATTTAACACTCTTTGCTCAACAAATTGCAGAACATTATCTGTCTCCTATGATGTTTGGCAAATTTTCATAACTTTTTATAATACACTATTTTTCAATATTTGAAGAAACCTGTTCCTAGTTTGAAAGTCTTATTTCCTGTTCAGTTGGGTTCTTATCACTGTAAAAGTCTCTCTTCTACTTGTGTAGACTTTGGATTAGAAACGCAGCACACGACAAGCAATGCCTTGGCAGGAGTGTCACTGTCCTTTGGAAACTATAAATTGCCTTGGACCTTATTGATAGATGGTGTCCCTGGCTGACCTTGTGATAGCAAAAATAAAACTCTGGCCGAGGACTTTGGATTAGAAACGCCCAAGCAGAAGGCAAGCAATGCCTTGGCAGGATTTGGCAATGTCCTTTGGAAACTATAAATTGCCTTGCACCCTCTATTGAACCAATGGCTGACCTTGTGATTGCAAAAATAAAACTCAGCCTGAGGGTTTTGGATTAGAAACGGAGCGTAAGGAAAGCAATGTCTTGGCAGGAATGCCCACGTCCTTTGGAAACTATAAATTGCCTTGCACCCTCCATTGAACCAATGGCTGACCTTGTGATTGCAAAAATAAAACTCAGCCTGAGGGCTTTGGATTAGAAACGGAGCGTAAGGAAAGCAATGCCTTGGCAGGAATGCCCACGTCCTTTGGAAACTATAAATTGCCTTGCACCCTCTATTGAACCAATGGCTGACCTTGTGATTGCAAAAATAAAAATCAGCCTGAGGGTTTTGGATTAGAAACGGAGCGTAAGGAAAGCAATGCCTTGGCAGGAATGCCCACGTCCTTTGGAAACTATAAATTGCCTTGCACCCTCCATTGAACCAATGGCTGACCTTGTGATTGCAAAAATAAAACTCAGCCCGAGGGCTTTGGATTAGAAACGGAGCGTAAGGAAAGCAATGCCTTGGCAGGAATGCCCACGTCCTTTGGAAACTATAAATTGCCTTGCACCCTCCATTGAACCAATGGCTGACCTTGTGATTGCAAAAATAAAACTCAGCCCGAGGGCTTTGGATTAGAAACGGAGCGTAAGGAAAGCAATGCCTTGGCAGGAATGCCCACGTCCTTTGGAAACTATAAATTGCCTTGCACCCTCTATTGAACCAATGGCTGACCTTGTGATTGCAAAAATAAAAATCAGCCTGAGGGTTTTGGATTAGAAACGGAGCGTAAGGAAAGCAATGCCTTGGCAGGAATGCCCACGTCCTTTGGAAACTATAAATTGCCTTGCACCCTCTATTGAACCAATGGCTGACCTTGTGATTGCAAAAATAAAAATCAGCCTGAGGGTTTTGGATTAGAAACGGAGCGTAAGGAAAGCAATGCCTTGGCAGGAATGCCCACGTCCTTTGGAAACTATAAATTGCCTTGCACCCTCCATTGAACCAATGGCTGACCTTGTGATTGCAAAAATAAAAATCAGCCTGAGGGTTTTGGATTAGAAACGGAGCGTAAGGAAAGCAATGCCTTGGCAGGAATGCCCACGTCCTTTGGAAACTATAAATTGCCTTGCACCCTCCATTGAACCAATGGCTGACCTTGTGATTGCAAAAATAAAAATCAGCCTGAGGGCTTTGGATTAGAAACGGAGCGTAAGGAAAGCAATGCCTTGGCAGGAATGCCCACGTCCTTTGGAAACTATAAATTGCCTTGGACCCTCTATTGAACCAATGGCTGACCTTGTGATTGCAAAAATAAAAATCAGCCTGAGGGTTTTGGATTAGAAACGGAGCGTAAGGAAAGCAATGCCTTGGCAGGAATGCCCACGTCCTTTGGAAACTATAAATTGCCTTGCACCCTCTATTGAACCAATGGCTGACCTTGTGATTGCAAAAATAAAAATCAGCCTGAGGGTTTTGGATTAGAAACGGAGCGTAAGGAAAGCAATGCCTTGGCAGGAATGCCCACGTCCTTTGGAAACTATAAATTGCCTTGGACCCTCTATTGAACCAATGGCTGACCTTGTGATTGCAAAAATAAAACTCAGCCTGAGGGCTTTGGATTAGAAACGGAGCGTAAGGAAAGCAATGTCTTGGCAGGAATGCCCACGTCCTTTGGAAACTATAAATTGCCTTGCACCCTCTATTGAACCAATGGCTGACCTTGTGATTGCAAAAATAAAAATCAGCCTGAGGGCTTTGGATTAGAAACGGAGCGTAAGGAAAGCAATGCCTTGGCAGGAATGCCCACGTCCTTTGGAAACTATAAATTGCCTAATGCCTTGCTATCTTTTCAAGCAAGGACTCTTTGCAAGATCCCACAAGCCCCAAGCCAATGACATTATTACCCAAAAAATTTACACATTCTCACTCCCAAGAGAAGGACGAACCAGCAACAAAAGCCCAAACCCTTACCAGACCCAAACCCCTCTGTCTCTACAGCCAGAACTTCACCCTCTCTCCCTCAATACAGGCGGCTTGTTTGCTTTCCGCTTGCTATGCGCAGCGCACCACCCTCTCCGCTCGGAAACCCACCCCAGAATGGCTTGCCAGGGCTACGCAGGAGGCTTTTATGGCGATCTTCCATGTGGACGCAGAGGACCCTAGCCCCCACCTTTGTGTCCATCGTGGAAGCGTCTGATTGGCCTGTGAGCGGCAGCCATTTTAGGCTGCGCTAGGTTCCCATTCAAGGTAGGTTGCAAAACAAAAATTAAAAATATTTTTAAATATATTTTAAAAAAATTGGGGGGGGGGAATTTAACAAAACATTAAGACACATTTAGAGAATGGGCCAACGATGGTTCATATTACATTGCTGGTTGCGCCCAGGGACAACGTCTCGGAACTCGATTCAAAAAGCTAGAACAATCCGAAATAATGCCGATATAAGAATCAAAACGATTTTTTGGACAACCCTACTGTTTTCATTCCAAATTTTAGGTGGCCCTCCATTCTGTTCGGACATGACTAGACTTAATGTCAGGGGAAAACCTTTACCTTTTTATCTTCTATTCTGAACGTCCCACACCCTGGGAAATACAATAGAAAAATGTAATAAAACATTGAAACAAAAATAAAACCACAAAACAACGAGATACTTCATTAACAAGACCTTGGTTTGGTTTAAGAAACCAATCTCTGAGGCATCGTTCCCTTATCTTCTGTAAACTAAAAAAGCGGTAGGCGGTGAATTCGAGATGAGAACCTAGAACTTCAGGAATTTCTTGCCGCTGCGAAGCGCCACTTCCTTTTAGATATGGCTGTTTCAAGGCAGATGCCTTATCACATCAGCCCCATCCCATCTATGCCTTTGAACAGCTGGCATCACATAGAGTTTTGCGCACCTGGTTTTGCAAAGGCAGTTTTGAAGAAACCCTGTAATTGACAATTATGAGATAATGATAATAAATACACCCAGAGGGGAAGTTTCTTCTTAATCCTCATCACTCAACAGCTTGTTTATGTGCAGGAGAGAGTGGATTTGCATTGTGTACATTGAAGAAGGAGGGGGGCCGAGGAAAAGGCACCGCGAAGAATATTTTAACAAAAGGAAAGTTGCATTTAAAAATTCACAGACACACCTCTGCAGTCGAAGAAGCCGGTGTTAAAGAGGAAACTTCCTGCAGCTAAACAATGTGATCCACCACACGTTTACACAGATAGAAATCCTACTGTGTTTCAGTGTAATTCGTACCTAGTTTATGGTTTATGCTTGCATGTTATGAACCAAATCATAGAATCATAGACTTGCAGTTTCTCGAGTCACTCCTGACATGGGGGAAAAAAAAGAATAATAGAATCATAAGAGTTGGAAGAGACCTCGTGGGCCATCCAGTCCAACCCCCTGCCAAGAAGCAGGAAAATCACATTCAAAGCACCCCCGACAGATGGCCATCCAGACTGTGCTTAAGAGCCTCCAAAGTAGGAGCCTCCACCACACTCCAGGGCAGAGAGTTCCACTGCTGAACAGCTTTCTCTCACAGTGAGGAAGTTCTTCCTAATGTTCAGGTGGAATGTTCAGGAGTGTGGTGGAGGTGGCACAAAATAAGGGGAAGGGAAGAGGGGGAAAAGGTATAACTATAATAACGATGATAATAATAATAATAATAATAATAATAATAATAATAATAATAATGCTGTAAGAAAATTGCACAGACAGACTACAAACAGAGGCACAACTACGTGGCCCAAATGATTCATTGGAACTTATGCCTCAATTACCACCTCCCAGCAGCAAAGAACTGGTGGGATCACAAACCAGCAAAAGTATTGGAAAACGAGGGTTTTCCAATACTTTTGGGTTGTTGTGTGTTTTCCAGGCTGTATGGCCATGTTGCAGAAGTAGTCTCTCCTGACATTTTGCCCACATCTATGGCAGGAATCCTCAGGGGTTGTGAGATTATCACAAACTCTGAGGATGCCTGCCATAGATGTGGGCAAAGCATCAGGAGAGAAGATTTCTCGACAACAACAACAACAAGGCAGCAGGAGACGACGGGATCCCAGCTGAGCTGTTTAAAATCTTGGAAGGTGATGCTGTCAAGGTGATGCATGCCATATGCCAGCAAATATGGAAAACACAAGATTGGCCATCAGATTGGAGAAAATCAATGTATATCCCCATACCAAAAAAGGGAAACGCTAAAGAATGCTCAAACTTCCATCCAGTGGCCCTTCTTTCCCCTGCCAGGAAGGTCATGCTCAAGATCCTGCAAGACAGACTCCAGCAAGACATGGAGTGAGAGCTGCCAGATGTCCAAGCTGGGTTCAGAAAAGGCAGAGGGACCAAATTGCCAATATCCGGATGCTGGAGAATGGAGGAAGCCAGGGAGTTTCAGAAAAACATCTACTTCTGCTTTATTGACTATTCTAAAGCCTTCGACTGTGTGGACCATAACAAACTGTGGCATGTTCTTGGTTGTCTGGGGAGACCAAGTCACCTTGCCTGTCTCCTGAGAAATCTGTATAAAGACCAAGTGGCCACAGTCAGAACAGACCACGGAACAGGAGACGGGTTCCAGATTGGGAAAGGAGTGCGGACATCAGGGCTGCATCCTCTCACCCTCCCTATTCAACTTGTACGCAGAACACATCATGCGATGTGCAGGTCTTGACAAATCCAAGGCTGGAGTTAAAATTTCTGGAAGCAACATGAACAACCTTAGGTATGCAGATGATACCAAAAGTGAGGAAGAGCTGAGGAGCCTTGTCACCAAGGTGGAAGAAGAAAGTGCAAAAGCCAGGCTGCAGTTGAACGTCAAGAAAACCAAAATCATGGCAACCAGACCAATTGACAACTGGCAAATAGAGGGAGAAAACGTGGAGGCAGTGACAGACTTTATATTTCTAGGAGCGAAGATTCCTACAGCCAGGAAATCAGAAGACGTTTCCTTCTTGGGAGGAGAGCAATGGCCAACCCGGACAAAATAGTGAAGAGCAGAGACATCACACTGGCCACAAAGATCCACATAGTGAAAGCAATGGTATTCCTCATAGTAACCTATGGATGCGAGAGCTGGACCATAAGGAAGGCTGAGCGAAGGAAGAGAGATATTTTTGAAGGAAAGTCCTGAGAGAGCCTTGGACCTTGGCAAGAAGATCCAACCCGTCCATCCACCAGGAAATAATGCTCAGTAGCTGCTCACTGGGGGGAAGGATATTAGAGGCAAAGCTGAAGCATTTTGGCCACATCATGAGGAGACAGGAAAGCTTGGAGAAGATCACGATGCTGGGGAAAATGGAAGGAAAAAGGAAGAGAGGCCAACCAAGGACAAGATGGATGGACGGTATCCTTGAAGTGACTGGCTTGACCTTGAAGGAACTGGGGGCGGTGACGGCCGACAGGGAGCTCTGGCATGAACTGGTCCAGGAGGTCACGAAGAGTCGGATACGACTAAACGACTGAACAACAGCAGCCATACAGCCTGGAAAATACACAACAACCCTGTGATTCTGGCCATGAAAGCCTTCAACAACCCACTGCCATGGAGGTTCTGAAAGGTACAGAAAGTCCTTCAGAACATCAAGGCCACTGTCTTTCCGAGAGGGCTTTGCTGACGGCGCTCAAAGAGATCTTTTCCACCTGGTTTGGCATGCTTTTCCACCGCACTAAGCACTTTGGCTTCTCCATTTCTTTCCTCTCTATCGTTGCATCTCGTGGTTTCGTGACTCTGCACTTAATAAGCCCTGTTCTTCTTTGCTGCTCCGGCTCAGCCGCTTTGTCCCAAGATCACCCCAAGCGTTGTCGTTCCTTTCAAAGGATGTTTGTTTACCGTTCTACTCATTCTCCGCCATGCCACCCAAAAGAAGGTTTCCACCTTGTGGTTCTGTAATTAACCAAATGCTCTTCTCACCCAGAACCGACTGGCGATGCCTTTTTTTCTTTTCTGATCTTCCCCAGCTTCTCTCTGACCTCAGACATAACCACAACTCTTGAATCATCGGGTTGTGGTTCCCTTGGTGGGTTTCGGATACTTGCTGAGTCTTCTTGGCCAAAAGGAAGTGGCCAAAGCCAGACTAATTCAAAGAATCCAAGAGTTGGAAGAGATGCCAAGGATCATATTCTGCCATGGAGGAAAACACAACACAAGCCCTTTGATAGCACTCCAATACAGCATATTCCACTGTCAAGCAGTTCTTATTATTGTGAAGTTTTTTTTCTCCAAGGTCAGGTGGAATCTCTGTAGTTTGGACTAAATAATAATAATAATAATCATAAACATCTAAGAATTCTCACAAAATTTCGCATCTGATGTACATGGATGACCTGAAGCTGTATAGAAAAACGGAAACTGAAATCCAGTCTCTGACCAACACTGTCCGAATTTTTAGCACTGATGTCAGCATGGAGTTTGGCTTGGACAAATGTTCGACAGTGGCATTGAAGAAGGGAAAAATCATGGAAAGTGAGGGCATAAATCTGCCTAATGGCCAAACGATAAAGTGTCACCAGCCAGAGGCCTATAAATATCTGGGCATATTACAGCTGGACAACATCAAGCATGAACATGTGAAGACTGTGGTCAGCAAAGAATACACACAAAGGGTCAGAAAAATTCTCAAAAGCAAGCTCAATGGAGGCAACACCATCAAGGCCATAAACACCTGGGCCATACCTGTCATAAGATATACTGCTGGCATTATAAATTGGACACAGGCGGAACTGGACAATTTGGACAGAAAAACAAGAAAACTCATGACCATTCATCATTTACTGCACCTTCGCAGTGATGTTGACCGGCTATATCTGCCTAGAAGATCAGGCAGAGGACTCTTACAAGTAAAACAAGCAGTCAAAGAAGAAAAACGTGCCCTGGCAGAAGATGTAAAGCAAAGTGAAGAACCTGCTTTGATTGAAGTCAAAAATCAGAAACTCCTCAAAGCACAGCAGACAAAAAATCAGTACAAGAAAACCGCACTACAAACTAGAGCTGACAGCTGGCACAACAAAACATTGCATAAAAAGTTCCTTGGCAAAATTGAAGGAAAAGCTGACAAGGAGAAATCCAGCATGTCTATCTTGTTTGCTGTGTCATACAATAAAATAATAATAATAATAATAATAATAATAATAATAATAATAATAATAATAATAAGGCTTTGAAAAGGAACATTTCAGAGAATGGATGGCACACTTTTCCAATCCCTTTCTCTGTGTTCTTTACATGAGTCCTTTCTCCCACCCTGGACCTTCCACAGATATATAAACCTTCCTTGCTTAGTTTCTCCATACCTCAAAACCTCTGAGGATGCCTGCCATAGATGTGGACCAAACGTCAGGAGAGAATGCTTCTGGAACATGGTCATACAACCCAGGAAATGCACAACAACATTGTGATTCCAGCTTTAAAAGTCTTTGACATCACATTGAAACAATTTTACAGTAGAGTCTCACTTATCCAAGCTAAACGGGCCAGCAGAAGCTTGGATAAGCGACTATTTTGGATAATAAGGAGGGATTAAGGAAAAGCCTATTAAGCATCAAATTAGGTTATGATTTTACAAATTAAGCACCAAAACATCATGTTATACAACAAAATTGACAGAAAAAGTAGTTCAATGTGCAGTAATGTTATGTTGTAACTACTGTATTTACAAATTTAGCACCAAAATATCGTGATATATTGAAAACATTGACTACAAAAATGGCTTGGATAATCCAGAAGCTTGGATAAGCGAGGCTTGGACAAGTGAGACTCTACTGTACTGTATTTACGAATTTAGCAGCAAAATATCGTGATATATTGAAAACATTGACTACAAAAATGGCTTGGATAATCCAGAAGCTTGGATAAGCGAGGCTTGGATAAGTGAGACTCTACTGTACTGTATTTACGAATTTAGCAGCAAAATATCACGATATATTGAAAACACTGACTACAAAAATGGCTTGGATAATCCAGAAGCTTGGATAAGCGAGGCTTGGATAAGTGAGACTCTACTGTACTGTATTTACGAATTTAGCAGCAAAATATCACGATATATTGAAAACACTGACTACAAAAATGGCTTGGATAATCCAGAAGCTTGGATAAGCGAGGCTTGGATAAGTGAGACTCTACTGTACTGTATTTACGAATTTAGCAGCAAAATATCATGATATATTGAAAACATTGACTACAAAAATGGCTTGGATAATCCAGAAGCTTGGATAAGCGAGGCTTGGATAAGTGAGACTCTACTGTACTGTATTTACGAATTTAGCAGCAAAATATCACGATATATTGAAAACACTGACTACAAAAATGGCTTGGATAATCCAGAAGCTTGGATAAGCGAGGCTTGGATAAGTGAGACTCTACTGTACTGTATTTACGAATTTAGCAGCAAAATATCATGATATATTGAAAACATTGACTACAAAAATGGCTTGGATAATCCAGAAGCTTGGATAAGTGAGACTCTACTGTACTGTATTTACGAATTTAGCAGCAAAATATCACGATATATTGAAAACATTGACTACAAAAATGGCTTGGATAATCCAGAAACTTGGATAAGCGAGGCTTGGATAAGTGAGACTCTACTGTACTGTATTTACGAATTTAGCAGCAAAATATCACGATATATTGAAAACATTGACTACAAAAATGGCTTGGATAATCCAGAAGCTTGGATAAGCGAGGCTTGGATAAGTGAGACTCTACTGTACTGTATTTACGAATTTAGCACCAAAATATCACGATATATTGAAAACATTGACTACAAAAATGGCTTGGATAATCCAGAAACTTGGATAATCTAGGCTTGGATAAGTGAGACTCTACTGTACTGTATTTACGAATTTAGCACCAAAATATCACGATATATTGAAAACATTGACTACAAAAATGGCTTGGATAATCCAGAAACTTGGATAAGCGAGGCTTGGATAAGTGAGACTCTATTGTAATTGCAAAGACTCCTTCGGATGAAATCCTGGGGTTTGTAGTTTGCTTGAAATTCTAATTTTTCAGAGAGTCTAGTCAACTTTCTTGAACTACAACACCAAGCGTATCATCTTCCTTCTCAATTTACTTTCAGATGCTCCCGACTAGCTAGCAAAGATATTGATCGAATAGCTCTGATCTCTTAGATCGGGTCATGATTAATGATCAGGTTGCCACCATGAATCCCAACCCAGATGCCCAATCCAAAATCAATACAATGCAGCCATTCTCTCGGCTCCTTTGTGAAGAATTAGATCAGCATCCGCCGCCTACGCAATGCCAAGAATTTGGGGTGCATCTGCGTCTCTCTCTGGCGGAGGGAGATTTTTGCAACCCTCCGTGGGTTACCTGATTTCCTTTGTTCCTGCCTGGAGGACTCGCCCTCCCTCTACTTTCCGAACAACAAAGGCACCCATTGAGAGAGAACGCCACTTTGGTTTTGATTCCCACTCCCTCATCGGGGTCGGTCGGCGCAAAATAGCCTTCTGGCCCGTCGAAATCTAAGAAGAAAGGAAAATATTTTCACCAGATGAGTGAAAATTTGTCTCAGGCGTTGGGTTTCCCGGTTGACCTCTATTAGGCACCACCTTGGAGAAAAGCTTCCTTTTGGCTGATTAAAGCAAACATTTTGTTTTGGGGTTCTTCTCCTTGAGGCTCTTTCTTTCCTTCCTTCTTTCTTTCTTGGCCATGCAGCTGTGAAGACTTGATGTGATGACAGGGATGGAATCTTTTTGGATCCCACCACTGCCACCAAAATGCGAAGGATTCACCTTCTACCTCTATGTATTTCACTTTTCTATGTTGTCGCTGCCACCACCTTTGAAAGATGCTTTACTCAAATAATAAGCAACAATTGAAGAAACAGTAACTTGTTTATTTATAGCACAAAGCTTGATGGTTGCAAGAATGTTATAACTTAAGTTGAACGATGTTACTTCTGTACAGTAAGTGTTGCAAGACTTCTCAATAGTTTCACTGAGCTTAGTATGGTCTCAGCTTTATATTACTTGTTTCTTTCAGTTAGGAATACTGTCCTTCTTGAACTTAATTGATATGTACCCGATCAAACTTGGACTGGGGAGTTTAACTGGTTAACCCTAGTCCTCCTTGACTTAGGGATGTAACCTCAGCTCTTTAGTTATTCCTACTAAAGGCTCAGCAACTTTAGTTTTAGCCCTTCTCCACTAAAACTCTCTAGCTGCTCAACTTCCTCCCACAATCTCTTTATTTCGATCACACTCCTTTCTCACTGAATAGAACCAACTGCTCTGCTCAACCGACAAACTCCAACTGCCCAATTCCAACTGCTAAATTTTGAATTCTAAGGCTTCCACCAGCAAGGTGAAGCCACGCCCCTTTTCATGGCCATGCCTTAGAGGCTCCCAGCTTCTGTATAAGAATAGCTGAAATATATAACCTTAAACAGTCAACTTAAACATAGCAATCATGAATAAAACACAATGATCATGACATCTTTACACAGCCAATATAGTTAACATTTTCTCTGGGGTTGGATCACACACAGGTCTGCGGTGTAAATAATACGTCTATAGTAACATGTAGGCCAGTGATGGCCAACCTATGACATGCGTGTCAGCACTGACATGCCTAGCCATTTTTGCTGACACGCTGCCGCATGCAGATTGATTGGATGACTATGTCTTTTGTTGCCATTGTTATATTGCACTTTTGTCCATTTCAACTGTGAAATTACCTTTCCCATTTCGGCCCATTTCGGCACATTCTGTACTTTGCCTGGGTTCTATGAATTAGTCTCCTGTGTTAATCTATATATATAAAAGAGTGATGGCATCACGGCAGTGGACAAAACAACAAAAGTAAACACCCCACAACCTCGAAAATTGACAGCACAACCCCTCATCCATGCCTCTAGGTTGATACAACAAAAAGAAAAATAAAGTCCTAATTAGAGGGAGAGGAATAATTGTTTTTATCCAATTGCTGCCAGTTAGAAGGCTAAGCTCCGCTCACTTGGTCTCCTAGCAACCCACTCAGCCCAGGGGACCCTTTATCTTAACTACCACCAATTCCTCAATACAGTAGAGTCTCACTTATCCAACATAAACGGGCCAGCAGAATGTTGGATAAGCAAATATGTTGGATAATAAGGAAGCATTAAGAAAAAGCCTATTAAACATCAAATTAGGTTATGATTTTACAAATTAAGCACCAAAACATCATGTTATACAACAAATTTGACAGAAAAAGTAGTTCAATATGCAGTAATGCTATGTAGTAACTACTGTATTTACGAATTTAGCACCAAAATATCACGATGTATTGAAAACATTGACTACAAAAATGCGTTGGATAATCCAGAACGTTGGATAAGTGAGTGTTGGATAAGTGAGACTCTACTGTACTTTATTTCCCATACCACCATACTTCGCCACAGCAACGCGTGGCCGGGCACAGCTAGTATTGTATATTTTATGTCGATTTTAACGATTGTTTTTATTGATATTGATGTTTTTATTGGATAACTAGCTGTGCCCGGCCACGCGTTGCTGTGGCTTAGTCTGGTGGTGTTGATCAGTCTACATTAGGTTGTATTGATGCTGTGACCTCCACCCTTCTTTATACTGTGATGTCTGGTGTGTTGTGTTCCAGAACTTTGTCAGTCTGGATTCGGAAGTCCCACGGTATCTTTGCGTGCTCATTTTCCAATAGGGTTTATTGTATGTCTTTCGGGCTGTGTGGCCATGTTCCAGAAGTATTCTCTCCTGACGTTTCGCCCACATCTATGGCAGGCGTCCATGTGGGTGAAACGTCAGGAGAGAATACTTCTTGAACATGGCCACACAGCCCAAAAGACATACAACAAACCTGTGATCCCGGCCATGAAAGCCTTCGACAACACATTTTCCAAGACTTTTGCAGGTTTGTGATCCCACCAGTTCTTTGCTGCTGGGAGGTGGTACTTGAGGCATAAGTTCCAATGGATCATTTGGGCCACATAGTTGTGCCTCTGTTTGTAGTCTGTCTGTGCGATTTTCTTACAGCAGCTGAGGATATGATCAATGGTTTCGTCAGCTTCCTTGCACAGTCTACATTTTGGGTCATCAGCAGATTTTTCGATCTTGGCCTGAATGGCCTTTGTCCTGATGTCTTGCTCCTGGGCTGCAAGGATCAGGCCTTCTGTCTCCTTCTTCAGGGTCCCATTCGTGAGCCAGAGCCAGGTCTTCTCCTTATCAGCTTTTCCTTCAATTTTGTCAAGGAACTTTCCATGAAATGTTTGTTGTGCCAGCTGTCAGCTCTAGTTTGTAGTGCGGTTTTCTTGTACTGATTCTTTGTCTTCTGTGTTTTCAGGAATTTCTGATTTTTGACTTCAATCAAAGCAGGTTTTTCACTTTGCCTTGCATATTATCATCATCATCATCATCACTGTATATATTCAAGTATAAGCCTAGTTTTTCAGCCTTTTTTAGGGCTGTGCCTCTGTTTGTAGTCTGTCTGTGCGATTTTCTTACAGCAGCTGTAACAGTCACAGAAGCGGCAAAAATATACAATGCCAGAAAACTGCACAATTATTATTATTATTATTATTATTATTAGTATTATTATTATTATTATTATTATTATTATTATTAGTTCAGACTAAAACCGTGAACAGAGTCGCCATGGCATTGGTATGGAAACCGCCAGCTGCAGCTGCCTATTTGACAACCCCAACATGATCAAGATTTCATTCCAGTGATAAGTCTTTCTTTCATGCGGATGGAGAGACAGGGCAGAAACGGTTGCTTATCTCGCTGTAATTTTCCCCGTCAACCGACTTCCCATTGTCCAGTCATTGGGACTTTATTGTGATGATTGACATAGCCGCCAAACATTCACCAGGGATCGTAGCAGAGGCCTGACACTCTCAATTTTGCACATTTAAAAGGCCAGAGTGGTGCTCTCTCTTCCTCTTCCTCCCGCCCTCCACTCCATCAATATGCAAAGGGAGAGCTGGGCCAAATGGCTCTCCATTGTCAGGAGACCTTGTTCCTCTTTTGTGGAGGAGCCACACACCAGCTGAGCTGAATGGCGGAGCAAAGGGGCGTAGGAGCGGCCAGCCCTTGGGCCTGATCCCAGCTGTATCCTTTCCAGCTCGGCTTTTGTCGTGCACAACAAAAGGCCAGAGAAAGAACTTTTGTCTGGAGATGTCGCCCGAGCAGGCGACCTGTCCGACCCGTCTTTTGCTCGCTGGCACCCGGCACAATTAACCGGATGGAATTGATTCAGGCTTTGGCACGGGAAGCTATCAAACACGTTATATCCCCCATTCCTCCTTCACTAATCCCTCAAGCAACGTCCAAAGACATGGGTGTCATGGGTGTGTTTCCATTATGACTCAGTTCTCCTTTGGGATGGCTTTGTTTCTAGAGAGACCTTGCCATCCAAAGATAAGGGAAGGACTCCGGCGACGGGAGGAAACCTCCAACCAGATGTCTCATTAAAGACAATGGAAAAAGTTGGAGGAAAACCCTGAAAGTTTTGCCTTCCCTTGCAATGGAGGAGAAGGGTCCATGCGCCATCAAAAGCCTCAGACGACTTTAAAAAGGCAAAGTATTTTGACTTTGGGGGGATTTGACTTACGGAGGGGTTGGCATGCCTATATATGGTATGGCAAGTCAAAGATAGAAAGAAATTTTTCGAACCATTTTATCAGAGCTGGCCTGATAAAAATTTGGGACAGATACAAAGCTAAATTTTATACAAAAATCCCTCTATGGGTATCTCCTTTGGAAGCCTTCCAAGTTTGGGGTTGTTGTATGTCTTTCGGGCTGTGTGGCCATGTTCCAGAAGCATTCTCTCCTGACGTTTCGCCCACATCTATGGCAGGCATCCTCAGGATGCCTGCCATAGATGTGGGCGAAACGTCAGGAGAGAATGCTTCTGGAACATGGCCACACAGCCCGAAAGACATACAACAACCCTGTGATCCCGGCCATGAAAGCCTTCGACAACACTTCCAAGTTTGGTCCAGTTCTGTCACTGGTGGGCATTGCAGTGGCCTGTGAGAGTTGTTGCGATTGAAAGTACTATAAATCACCCATGGTCCATCATCCCGCCAATGGCACCAGGCCATAAAGTGTGTCATGGGGGATAACTGTGTGAAGTTTGGGCCAGGTCGTCATTCGTGGCAGTCGTAGTTGTCCGTTTAAGTGGTGGCCAATCAGAAAGCCGGCACATACCCAGAAACATACAAACATACCCACATACCCGGATATAAACATTCACTTTTATTATATACTAGCTGTGCCCGGCCACGCGTTGCTGTGGCGAAGTCTGGTGGTATGGGAAATAAAGTATTGAGGAACTGGTAGTAGTTAAGGCAAAGGGTAAAGGTTTTACCTGACATTAAGTCCATTATAAATTGGTAATATAGCTGTGTGGAAGGGCCTTGAGTCTACACTGCCATATAATCCAGTTCAAATCTGATAATCTGTATTTTATAGGCTGTGTGGAAGAGGCCTAAGTGAGGCCTAACTCTGCCTGTCCCCTGGGCTGAGTGGGTTGCTAGGAGACCAAGTGGGCAGTGTTTAGCCTTGTAACTGGCAGCAATTGGATAAAAACAATTATTCCTCTCCCTCTAATTAGGACTTTATTTTTCTTTTCTTTTTGTTGTATGAACATAGAGGCATGGATGAGGGGTTGTGCTGCCAAGTTTAGTGTTTCTGGGATGTGTAGTTTTGTTGTTTTGTCCTAGGTCGAAATTTCATTACCCTTTTATATATATAGACTAGCTGTGCCCGGCCACGCGTTGCTGTGGCTAGGACTTTATTTTTCTTTTCTTTTTGTTGTATGAACGTAGAGGCGTGGATGAGAGGTTGTGCTGTCAATTTTCGAGTTTGTGGGGTGTTTAGTTTAGTTGCTTTGTCCGGTGCCATGATTCCATTACTCTTTTATATATACAGTTGAGTCTCACTAATCCAAGCCTCGCTTATCCAAGCCTCTGGATTATCCAAGCCATTTTTGTAGTCAATGTTTTCAATATATCGTGATATTTTGGTGCTAAATTCGTAAATACAGTAATTACAACATAACATTACTGCGTATTGAACTATTTTTCTGCCAAATTTGTTTTCTAACATGATGCTTTGGTGCTTAATTTGTAAAATCATAACCTAATTTGATGTTTAATAGACTTTTCCTTAATCTCTCCTTATCATCCAAGTTATTTGCTTATCCAAGCTTCTGCCGGCCCGTTTAGCTTGGATAAGTAAGACTGTATATAGATAGATATAGATAATAGTAACCATGCTTATGTTTATACTACGTTATGTTGTATGTTCTTCTGTGTTGGTATTGAATGTTTTGCCTATATTGGAAATTGCCCTGAGTCCCTTTCAGGGAGATAGAGTGCTTTACAAATAAAGTTTTGTTGTTGTTGTTGCTACCAGTGTTGCAACCCAGTGATTCCAGGAATGAAAGCCTTCAACAACACAGATCACCACAGCCCGCCACTGGTTTTATAACAACCCAAAATCCATAAGGAGCAAGGGGAAAGGAAGGTAATGCTTTTGTACACACATGCACCTATACACACACACACACACACAGGAGTAGGGTTGAGAGTTGATCCTTGGCAGGAAAATAGGATTAGCCTCAGGAAATGACCATACAGTAGCCCTGACTGCAACGGTGAATGGCAAGCATTCTCCACGCAGACAAAAACAAAAACCCTACCTGGAGCCAAGAGTCGGAGGATGTTTTCGGAACGGAGTTGAAAGTCAAACACTTCGGGCAGGCGTGCTTTCGACAAAACAGAGAATTCATTTCTGGCCAAGGTTGGGAATGCTGTGGGATAAAAGGAGATATATCATGTTTTATTTGGATGCTGATGCAAACTCTCAGAGAACTTTTTTTTTTTTTGCCAGGACTTTATCACACCAACCTGTTATCTGCTACAGTGACCTTAGTGTCCTATCACATTGAGCACCTTCAGTGTAGCACTTCTCTTTGGTCGCACAATTGCATGCATTCACCATTCCATTTATTTATTTATTCATTTATTTATTTATTTACTACATTTATATGCCGCCCTTCTCACCCCAAAGGGGACTCAGAGCGGCTTACAAATTCCATTCACATACAATCTATATATATAAAAGAGTGATGGAATCCTGGCGACCGACAAAACGACAAAATTAAACACCCCATAGCCACGAAAATTGACAGCATAACCCCTCATCCACGCCTCTAGGTTGATACAACAAAAAGAAAAGAAAAATAAAGTCCTAATTAGAGGGAGAAGAATAATTGTTTTTATCCAATTGCTGCCAGTTAGAAGGCTAAGCTCTGCCCACTTGGTTTCCTAGCAACCCACTCAGCCCAGGGGACAGACAAAGTTAGGCCTCACTTAGGCCTCTTCCACACTGCCTATAAAATACAGACACCACCAGACAACGCCACAGCAACGCCTGGCCGGGCACAGCTAGTACTCTATATTCTCTTTAACTTCTTCCGTTGACTGGAATATCTTGGATGTTCTTTTTGTTATTAACTCTTTTAAATTTTCTCTGTCTTCTTGAATGTTTTTATATCTCAGTTGAAATTCCAATTCTCTCTGCTCAAGCTGTTCTTGTTTATTCTCTAATTTGAGATTTTTGTATTCCAAATTTTCTATTTTCTTTTGTAGTTTCTCCTGTATTTTTTTGGTCTTCAATTTATCCTTTTTGACAGCTCCCAGTTCTTGTGCATTATATTATCAGCATAGCACAATACTAGCATTCAATTACTATATTGTACTATATTTTATTTATTTATTTATTTATTTATTTACATCATTTTTACCCCGCCCTTCTCACCCGGAGGGACTCAGGGCGGCTTACAACAGTCGGCAAATTACATTGCCCAAAATACATTCAATAAAACAACGACATATTAATAAACAATAAAACAGTACCACATCAATTAAAACTCTAATTAGACTCTATTAAACCATGAATTATAAAATTTAAAATGCATGTATAATTAAATTTGTCCACTAACACCTTCGTGTATCATTACATTGTAATATTATTAGTAATATTACATTTAATATATAATATATAATTAATAATATTAAATTGTATTATTATCAGTATTATATTGTAATACATTATAATATTATCAATGTTATATGTATATACAATATATTATATTATTATCTATCTATATATAAAAGAGTGATGGAATCCTGGCGACCACCAAAACAACAAAACTAAACACCCCACAACCTCGAAAATTGACAACACAACCCATCATCCACGCCTCTAGGTTGATACAACAAAAAGAAAATAAAAATAAAATCCTAATTAGAGGGAGAGGAATAATAGTTTTTATCCAATTGCTGCCAGTTAGAAGGCTAAGCTCCGCCCACTTGGTCTCCTAGCAACCCACTCACCCAGGGGACAGGCAGAGTTAGGCCTCACTTAGGCCTCTTCCACATTGCCTATAAAATACAGATTATCAGATTTTAACTGGATTAGATGGCAATGTAGACTCAAGGCCCTTCCACACAGCTATATAACCCATATAATCCTATATTATCTGCTTTAACTGGATTATCTGGACTCCACACCTTTACCCTTTACCTTAACTACCACCAATTCCTCAATACTTTGTTTCCCATACCACCATACTTCGCCACAGCAACGCGTGGCTGGGCACAGCTAGTATATTATAAATTAAGTTGTATATTATATAATATAATATATATATATATTATCATAGTAACATGCTATGCCAATTATACATACACACACACACATATATATATGCATATATATTCCATGATCTACTGATCATGCTTCCATGCCCCGCCTTCCTTCACTACCGTGGTTCCATTATTTTTCACTAGCTTGGGTACCCGGCGTTACTCGGGTTATTTGAAAAAGTCATTGTCTTAATTGTACAAAATGCATAAGGTTGTTCAATTGCACCGCCTAACATCCACTGGGAAGTAGCAGCCAGAAACAAAAGGACCAAGGCATTGACATCTCCGGCCCATCCCCTGTTCGGGTATCAGCCAGCACGCTGATGCCTTAAATCAAGAAATAGTTTTCTAAGATCTACAGAGATACTTGCAGGAACACCTCAGCAAGCAAGAGTCCAAAAGTGGCAGGCTAAAACCCGGAATCTCAATCAGTGGCTGATACCGGATGAGAGACTCCCTCTTGGGCACACAAAAGACTGGTCAATGTGGAAGGCGCTGAACAGACTGCTCTGGCACCACAAGATGCAGAGCCAACCTTAAGAAATGGGGGACTACAGAGTATGTGGGCCAGATCTTAGAATATTCAGAGTGAGATTCCATTTCAGAATGTGTTTGAATCAGGAGTCAGTTGAGGCTTGAGTCAGTTGGAAATTAGAAGCCAGCTGTGGCTTGAGTCAGTTGGAAATTAAGAGCCAGTTGAGGCTTAAGTCAGTTGGAAATTAAGAGCCAGTTGAGGCTTGAGTCAGTTGGAAATTAAGAGCCAGCTGTGGCTTGAGTCAGTTGGAAATTACAAGCCAGTTGAGGCTTGAGTCAGCTGGAAATTACAAGCCAGTTGAGGCTTGAGTCAGTTGGAAATTAGAAGCCAGGTGAGGCTTGAGTCAGTTGGAAATTAGAAACCAGTTGAGGCTTGAGTGAGTTGGAAATTACAAGCCAGTTGAGGCTTGAGTGAGTTGGAAATTAGAAGCCAGTTGAGGCTTGAGTGAGTTGGAAATTAGAAACCAGAAGGCTTGAGTGAGTTGGAAATTAGAAGCCAGTTGAGGCTTGAGTGAGTTGGAAATTAGAAGCCAGTTGAGGCTTGAGTCAGTTGGAAATTAGAAGCCAGTTGAGGCTTGAGTCAGTTGGAAATTAGAAGCCAGTTGAGGTTTGAGTCAGTTGGAAATTAGAAACCAGTTGAGGCTTGAGTAAGTTGGAAATTAGAAGCCAGTTGAGACTTGAGTCAGTTGGAAATTAGAAGTCAGTTGAGGCTTGAGTCAGTTGGAAATTAGAAGCCAGTTGAGCCTTGAGTCGGTTGGAAATTAGAAGTCAGTTGAGGCTTGAGTCAGTTGGAAATTAGAAGTCAGTTGAGGCTTGAGTCAGTTGGGAATTAGAAGCCAGTTGAGGCTTGAGTCAGTTTGACTTAGAAGTTTGTAGAGTCGGTTGATGTCAGTGAGAGCAGAAGTATAGTCAGTGTGCTGCAGTGAGATGTTCAGCTAATATATGAGGCATTCCAAGTGGCCAGCTACTGGTCAAGGGACATTTAGTATAATGCCAATTTGTTGTTGTTTATAAAAAAAAACTTTGCTTGCGTTTTCAAATACATTACAACGTGTACCCTTGCTTCGCTTCTGACACGATAAATAAATAAATTTGGGCTAGAAACAGAGCATGGAAGGCTTTTTCAGTCCTATCACGATCTCAGGCACATTTGGTAAAAGTGGGGTTTTGAATGGGGTTGAGCTATGACTTAATTGGCTTTGATATTGCTTGAGCTTTTGTGTTGCTTAATTGTTTTTTTTAACTTTTGTACAAATAACATTTTAAGCCATACCCCATTTTTAATTGCTCTTAAGAGGGGGGTAGTCGCTAATTAAAACATGTTGAAGTTCACACAGTTTGATGTGGTGAGTCTGATCTCAAAAGGAGTGGGGGAAATCAGCAGAGAGTACGCTTCAGTCGGTGAACACTCATCACCGAGTTAACCTGCAAGGCAAGTTTCTTCAAGGTAGAAAAGGGCAACTCGACCTTCGCAAGTCAAATTGGCAGATTCAAAGCAAGGCATCTCCGCTCCCTCCTATGTTGTGCGCATGACTCACAGGGTCTCCTTGGGGCCAGCTCCGTTTCATATCTTCTCCCTGAGCCGGATAATACAAGGACTATCCGGAAAGTAGATTACATTTTGGAATTAAAAATGAACAAAGTATAGGAGAAAACATTTACCATATGCAGTTGAAAGCTAGACCCAAATACCACTTCTCAAGATAGTCCCCATTGAAATCTAGGCACTTCTCATAGCGATAAAAAAGTTTGGAAAGTCCTTCCCTACCAAACTTTGCCGCTTGGCTCGTCCTGGATCGCTCTTCTAAGGTTTCGCAAGAAGCACACCTTTGCTTTCCCAAAAAACGGTCGCCATAACCTTCCTTGCAAGCATTTGCAAAACAGAAGAGCGATCCAGGACGAGCGTGTGGGAAAGTTGAGCGCATGCACATGCGCAGCTGCGTAATGGATTGTTATATGGACACTTGTGATCAATGGGAACTGTTCTGCTATTGATCGGGATGAAATCTCAGACACAAGATGGAATCGCAACAAGGAGAAGATGGAGATGTTGGTTAGCTGCTCTGCAAATGTCCAAGGAATGCATCCCCGATGTCTGGGATAGTGGGATAAAGGCAGGAATCAACTGCATAGCATTGGGAGTTTGCGACTACACTCGCAGCTTCCCAGTAGTATTCTGCCCACAATCTTTTTTCTCTTTTCACCGCAAGCGATAGCATCCCCAGCGATCCAATGGTTGGCAAGTGCTTATCCGCCTTCAGCTGTTGCTTTGGAGGCAGGATCTGTCCCTCTGCCAAGAGGGAATCATCGGGATGGATAAGTGGAGCAGTGTTTTCGTTGTTAATTACGTGTAAACTTACCGCCTCCTGGCTCCATGGTGTCGGCCGAAGGAGCGAGTTTTGCTGACAAGGGGAAAAGAAAGGTCCCTCCCTGGGCGCATGCATGCAAATAACGCTGAGAGTTGGTTCCTCTTCGGAGAGGGAGTCTAGACATGTGTTTCAATTCCACCCGATTACATGGTGCCTCGACAAGCATGGGTGGGAAGGGCTACGGTGTGCCGGGACGAGAGCGCCCACCCGTGTTCAGCACCCGGGCCAAGAACCTGCCATGCGTTTGGAGGAGCTCTAATCCCTGTCCCTGCCATTGACAACTCTGGGAAATCCATTTGATCTCCTTGTCCCTTTCTTTCTTGGGAATAAACCTGTCCGACTCCCTCCAAGTGCAGTGACAGCTAACAGTAGCTCATCACTCGGCGATGGGATTAGTCATAGCTTTTGAGAGCCTTTTAATTGGGATTTACACTAATGCGGATTACAGCCTGCGTAGCGGACGTTTATTTGGGAGAAATGCAATTTCCTTCCTCTTCAAACAAAAAAGAAAAGGAAGAGCAGGGGGGGAGAAGACATTGAGAGCGGCGAATAAGGCTTGTCACCAGCAAGAGAGATCGGAGCCAGATCACATCGGTTAGAGATGTGCAAAATTCACCAGTCGATTCAAGTTTCGTATTTCCGATTCAAGGAAAAGACATAAGCTATGATTTCCCACAGATAACCTACCCTGTTTCCCCAAAAATAAGACATCCCCGAAAAATAAGACCTAGTAGAAGTTTTGCTGAATCGCTAAGTATAAGGCCTTCCCCAAAAGTAAGACCTAGCAAAGTTTTTGTTTGGAAGCATGCCCAGCGCCTGTCAGACAGAACACCAGAGCATGCAGGATTGGTAAATGTACATACCAGTTGTACATGGAAATAATGGTAGTAACAAGAAATTATTGATAGGATTCACAGTCTGTCTGGTTATGCTGGTTTGTGATGGCAACTACTGTACAGTATATAATAAATGTTCATTTTTTTGTTCAACAATAAATGTGAATTCTTTGTCATGGAAAAATAAGACATCCCCTGAAAATAAGACCTAGCACATCTTTGGGAGCAAAAATTAATATAAGACACTGTCTTATTTTCGGGGAAACACGGTATTAAGAATGTTGTCGGAGGCTTTGGTGGCCACAATCACTGGGTTGCTGTGAGTTTTCCAGGTTGTATGGCCATGTTCCAGAAGCATTCTCTCCTGACGTTCTAGAAGCATTCTCTCCTGATGTTGTGAGGTCTGTTGGAAATAGGCAAGTGAGGTTTATACCATTCCACCAGGGCTGGTCCAAGGTAATTTTCAAGTACAGTAGAGTCTCACTTATCCAAGCCTCACTTATCCAAGCCTCTGGATAATCCAAGCCATTTTTGTAGTCAATGTTTTCAATATATCGTGATATTTTGGTGCTAAATTCATGAATACAGTAATTACAATATAACATTACTATGTATTGAACTATTTCTGTCAAATTTGTTGTATAACATGAAGTTTTGGTGCTTAATTTGTAAAATCATAACCTAATTTGATGTTGAATAGGCTTTTCCTTAATCTCTCCTTATTATCCAAGATATTTGCTTATCCAACCTTCTGCCGGCCCGTTTAGCTTGGATAAGTGAGACTCTACTGTATTTAGAATGTTGTCGGAGGCGTTTTCCAGTGTGAGTTTTCCAGGTTGTATGGCCATGTTCCAGAAGCATTTTCTCCTGACGTTCTAGAAGCATTCTCTCCTGATGTTGTAAGGTCTGTTGGAAACTAAGTGAGGTTTATACCATTCCTCCAGGGCCGGTCCAAGGTAATTTTCAAGTATAGGCAAAAAGAATTTTGGTGCCCCCCCCCCCAAACAGTCACTGAAAAATAAAAGTGTTGGATAAGAGAAAATGTTGGCTAATAAGGAGGGATTAAGGAAACGCCTAAATAAAGAACAACACTCTGAAAACAGGGGAAATCCAGACAGGAAACAATCAGGGCCAGCTAACAACTCCCAACCAAGGATGCCCCCAGGGAGGAAAAAGCCACGCTTTGAATCTGCAAGGCCATTAAATGCTAATCAAGCTGGCCAATGGCAATATTCACACTAGCCTCAAACAGACAAGAGCTCTTTCTCCCACCCTGGACTTTCCACAGATATATAAACCCCACTTACCTAGCTTCCAACAGACCTCAGAACCTCTGAGGATGCCTGCCATAGATGTGGGTGAAACGTCAGGAGAGAGTGCTTCTGGAACATGGCCAGGCAGCCAGGAGACCTGGCCTCGAGGAAGGGGCGAGAAGGAAGGGGTTCACCGCTTTGGTGAACTGCCTAGTTTGCCTCACGGTTGAACCGCCCCTGCATTCTACAGATAGATAAACCTCACATGCTTCGTTTCCAACAGACCTCACCACATCTGAAGATGTCTGCCATAGATGTGGGTGAAACGTCAGGAACATGGCCATACAGTCCAGAAAAATCACAGCAACTCAACCTATTTAGCGTTCGTATGAAGAGGCACGAATGGGGGGCAAAAGGGAGAAACGTACCAAGAGGAAGGCAACCCTGACCGGGACCACTTTCCACCTGCAAATTGATGCCTTCACTTTGGAAGAGCATATGGGTCAAGAATAGAGCTCCACAGCCACCTACGTATCCATCGCCAAGACTAGGAAGTCCGTCATACTTGGACAACGAGGAGTTACCTAAGTATAAGTATACTTTAGCCTTCTAGCTTTTTGGACAACAATTTTGTCATCCATGCCACGAGTCTCCAAGATGGCCCATGGTATGGAATCGATGATGGGCTGTGGTGCATTTGGTTAGTAGCCAGTTGCAATAAATCACTACTGACCGAGAAGTCATGAGATCGAAGTCCAGGTCGGGTTTAGCATAGCCAACCATTAATAGCCTAGCTTGCTGTTGACCTAAGCAGCCCGAAAGACAGTTGCATCTGTCAAGTAGAAAAATTTTATGCTGTTTTATGCTGTTATGTTGTTTTTATTGTTTTATATCGTTTTAAATTACAATTTACGATTGTATTTTAATGTATGATGATACTGGGCTTGTCCCCATGTGAGCCGCCCCGTATCCCCTTGGGGAGCGGGATATAAAAATAAAGTTGTTGTTGTTGTTGTTATTATTATTATTATTTTATTGTATGACACAGCAAAAAAGAGAGATATGCTGGATTTCGTATCACAAAATCACAAGTCGAACACTTCCCAAGTGTCTAGGACTACCGTGTTTCCCCGAAAATAAGACAGTGTCTTATATTAATTTTTGCTCCCAAAGATGCACTAGGTCTTATTTTCAGGGGATGTCTTATTTTTCCATGAAGAAGAATTCACATTTATTATTGAACAAAAAATGAACATTTACTATATACTGTACAGTAGTTGTCATCACAAACCAGCATAACCAGACAAACTGTGAATCCTATCAAGAACTTCTTGTGACTACCAATATTTCCATGTTATGTACATTTGTGTACATGTTATGTACATCTATGGTATGTACATTTACCGATCCTACATGCTCTGGTGTTCTGTTTGGCAGGCATGCTTCCTAACACAAACTTTGCTAGGTCTTACTTTCGGGGGAGGCCTTATATTTAGCAATTTAGCAAAACCTCTACTAGGTCTTATTTTCTGGGGATGTCTTATTTTAGGGGAAACAGGGTATGTGATGTATTTTCGGATGATGTGCACAGATCCCAGTCGGGTGGCCTTTTGCAGTTGACAGATCGTAATTTTGTCAATGTCTATTGTTTCCAAATGCCGGCTGAGATCTTTTGGCACGGCACCCAGTGTGCCCATCACCACCGGGACCACCTGCACTCGTTTCTGCCAGAGTCTTTGAAGTTTAATCTTGAGGTCCTGATAGCAGCTGAGTTTTTCCTGTTGTTTTTCGTCAATGCGACTGTCACCTGGGATGGCAACATCCATGATCCAAACCTTTTTCTTTTCCACAACTGTGATGTCTGGTGTGTTGTGTTCCAGAACTTTGTCAGTCTGAATTCAAAAGTCCCACGGGATCTTTGCGTGCTCATTTTCCAATACTTTTGCAGGTTTGTGATCCCACCAGTTCTTTACTGCTGGGAGGTGGGACTTGAGGCATAAGTTCCAATGAATCATTTGGGCCACATAGTTGTGCCTCTGTTTGTAGTCTGTCTGTGCGATTTTCTTACAGCAGCTGAGGATATGATCAATGGTTTTGTCGGTTTCCTTGCAGAGTCTGCATTTTGGGTCATCAGCTGATTTTTCAACCTTGGCCTTAATTGCCTTTGTCCTGATGTCTTGCTCCTGGGCTACAAGGATCAGGCCTTCTGTCTCCTTCTTCAGGGTCCCATTTGTGAGCCAGAAATAATAATAATAATATTATTATTATTATTATTATTATTATTATTATTATTATTATTATTATTATTAAAATGTAGGTGCTGCTTTATGTGGGAAGGCTAATTTAATGAATTTACAACATCTTAAAATTGCCAGCAGCGCGTGGAAAGGAATGAGAAACTACTACCATCAAGGACTCAGTGTCACAAGTGGACGGTGAAGTGGCAGCTCCCCCTGTGGCCGGAATCGAGCATACCCTCATGAAGCTGGAAAACGTTAAATTGCCTCTGTGTCTGTCTATATGTCGTATGTCTAATGGCATTGAATGTTTGTATATCTGCATTGTAATCCGCCCTGAGTCCCCTTCAGGGTGAGAAAGAAGTGCAGAATATAAATAAATAGTAAATTGTCCAAATATCTGGAAGACCAAAGCCCCTCCAACTGGCATCCAAGTATTATCCTATCAGCGTTTTCGCAGGTCCCGACTCCCTTCCTCCTGGGATCGTATGACACATCCTAAGTCACATTAAAGACCTGCAAATTTGGTAGCAGTTGCCAATGCCTCCCTTCGCCATGGCTGTTTCTGCTTTTGGAGGACTTGTTGCTGTGAGTCACGGGTTCGGGTTTGCCAAGAGTAGGCGTGAGAAGCCTCAAGGGCCACCTCCTATCAGCAGAAGCCATCTTGGTTTCCTACAAGAGATTGCTAATGCTTTTTATGTATATGTTTACTATATATATATACATATCTCCCCTTTCAGGAACCATGGGGCTGTCCCAACGAGTATCTGGCCCTACCCACAGAGCTGGGCACACCCTAGATTTTATTTTCTGCCAGGGATTGGAAGTTGATGGCAGTGTAGAGGAGCTCTCCAGGTACTTTGTGGGATCAAGCAGCCACTCCTACGCAGCATATCACAGTCCCAGAATCTCCCCTTTGAATGTTTTGGCCTTGTAGTCAACTGACAAGAATGCCGACTTGGAACGGAAACAAAAACCATCATCTTTTGAATTCTCTTATATCTCTGAAAACATTCAGAACCACAGGGAAGCGAAGCTCAAAGCTCAGCAGCTGCTTCTTGAAAAGCTGTAGTTACAGCAGCAACATAAAACAGATCAGTTGTGATTAGAGATGGAACAAATGGAGAAAGCACCTCAGGGGAGGTATAGAGGCTCAGCCCTGTCTCGCGCTCTTGGGAAGAGGCCCCGCCCCCACCCCAGCACCGCCCGTTAGTCCTAAAAGGCCTCTCAGGAGAGGTGTAGAGGCTCAGCCCTGTCTCGCGCTCTTGGGAAGAGGCCCCGCCCCCACCCCCAGCCCCGCCCTTTAGTCCTAAAAGGCCTCTCAGGAGAGGTGTAGAGGCTCAGCCCTGTCTCAGGCTCCTGGGAAGAGGCCCCGCCCCCACGACAGCCCCGCCCTTTAGTCCTAAAAGGCCTCTCAGGAGAGGTATAAAGGCTCAGTCCTGTCTCGCGCTCTTGGGAAGAGGCCCCGCCCCCACCCCCAGCCCCGCCCTTTAGTCCTAAAAGGCCTCTCAGGAGAGGTGTGGAGGCTCAGCCCTGTCTCGCGCTCTTGGGAAGAGGCCCCGCACCCACCCCCAGCCCCGCCCTTTAGTCCTAAAAGGCCTCTCAGGAGAGGTGTAGAGGCTCAGCCCTGTCTCAGGCTCCTGGGAAGAGGCCCCGCCCCCACCCCAGCCCCGCCCTTTAGTCCTAAAAGGCCTCTCAGGAGAGGTATAAAGGCTCAGTCCTGTCTCGCGCTCTTGGGAAGAGGCCCCGCCCCCACGACAGCCCCGCCCTTTAGTCCGAAAAGGCCTCTCAGGAGAGGTATAGAGGCTCAGCCCTGTCTCAGGCTCCTGGGAAGAGGCCCCGCCCCCACCCCAGCCCCGCCCTTTAGTCCTAAAAGGCCTCTCAGGAGAGGTATAGAGGCTCAGCCCTGTCTCAGGCTCTTGGGTAGAGGCCCCGCCCCCACGACAGCCCCGCCCTTTAGTCCGAAAAGGCCTCCCAGGAGAGGTATAGAGGCTCAGCCCTGTCTCAGGCTCTTGGGAAGAGGCCCCGCCCCCACGCCAGCCCCGCCCGTTAGTCCTAAAAGGCCTCTCAGGAGAGGTGTAGAGGCTCAGCCCTGTCTCAGGCTCTTGGGAAGAGGCCCCGCCCCCACGACAGCCCCGCCCTTTAGTCCGAAAAGGCCTCTCAGGAGAGGTATAGAGGCTCAGCCCTGTCTCGCGCTCTTGGGAAGAGGCCCGCCCCCACCCCCAGCCCCGCCCTTTAGTCCTAAAAGGCCTCTCAGGAGAGGTATAAAGGCTCAGCCCTGTCTCGCGCTCTTGGGAAGAGGCCCCGCCCCCACCCTAGCCCCGCCCTTAAGTCCTAAAAGGCCTCTCAGGAGAGGTATAAAGGCTCAGTCCTGTCTCGCGCTCTTGGGAAGAGGCCCCGCCCCCACCCCCAGCCCCGCCCTTTAGTCCTAAAAGGCCTCTCAGGAGAGTTATAGAGGCTCAGCCCTGTCTCAGGCTCTTGGGAAGAGGCCCCGCCCCCACCCCAGCCCCGCCCTTTAGTCCTAAAAGGCCTCTCAGGAGAGGTGTAGAGGCTCAGCCCTGTCTCAGGCTCTTGGGAAGAGGCCCCGCCCCCACCCCAGCCCCGCCCTTTAGTCCTAAAAGGCCTCTCAGGAGAGTTATAGAGGCTCAGCCCTGTCTCAGGCTCTTGGGAAGAGGCCCCGCCCCCACCCCAGCCCCGCCCTTTAGTCCTAAAAGGCCTCTCAGGAGAGGTATAAAGGCTCAGCCCTGTCTCAGGCTCTTGGGAAGAGGCCCCGCCCCCACCCCAGCCCCGCCCTTTAGTCCTAAAAGGCCTCTCAGGAGAGGTGTAGAGGCTCAGCCCTGTCTCAGGCTCTTGGGAAGAGGCCCCGCCCCCACGACAGCCCCGCCCTTTAGTCCTTCATTTCTTCATCCTCTTTTGAAGAAAATATTTGGTCTGAAAACGGTTGTTTCCTTCTGTTCTCCATGCACCTTTATCCTTGCGGCTGATTTTACTTTTCTTTCAATGGTGTGCTGATTCTGGTTTTATCCCATACTTATCTGACCTTTTTCATTATTATTTTTTGTTATTGTACTTTATGTTTTTAATTTCTGCTTTATTGCACGAACGTCAGCCATTGGGTGGTTTAAATATGTAATAAAGAGGCAAACTGTTTATGGACTTTTTCCCCCCTCATTGCTGCTGTTCCGGCACCCCGGCATTATCATAAAGGCTGTTTTACTTTGTAAATATCATGATTTTTACCCTTATTGTTAGCCAAGCTCCTCGGAACAAATAATTCCCATTGAGCAATCCTTCTTATGGCTTGCCTGGATCAAATGGCTTAGCACTCTTGACATCCTGACCACTGGTTGTACTGGTCCAGGGTACTGGGATTTCTAAGTCCAGAAATCAAATCTTATGAGGAACAACTTAAGAGTGCTGGATATCATTAACTTGGAGAAGAGATGCCATCACAGCCATCTTTAAAAAGGGATGTCATTTAGAAGATGAAATAGAGGTGTATCAACACTATAGAATTAATATCTATATATATAAGAGAGTGATGGAATCAGGGTACCGGACAAAACAACAAAACTACAGGCCCCCCAACCTCAAAATTTGACAACACAACCCATCATCTACGGCTCTAGGTTGATACAACAAAAACACAAGAAAAATAAAGTCCTAATTAGAGGGAGAGGAATGATTGTTTTTATCCAATTGCTGACAGTTAGAAGGCTAAGCTCCGCCCACTTGGTTTCCTAGCAACCTACTCAGCCCAGGGGACAGGCACAGTTAGACCTCACTTAGGCCTTTTCCACAGATTATCTGATTTGAACTGGATTATATGGCAGCGTAGACTCAAGGCCCTTCCACACAGCTATATTACCCATTTATAATCTTATATTATCTGATTCGAACTGGATTTTCTTGAGTCCACACTGCCAGATAATTCACTTCAGTGTGCATTTTATACAGCTGTGTAGAAGGGGCCTCAGATAATCCAGTTCTAAACAGATAATATAAGATTATAAATATACAGTAGAGTCTCACAATCCAAGCACTCCCAACAGATGGCCACCCAGCCTCTCAATACTAATACTAATAATAATAATAATAATAACAACAACAACAACAACAACAACAACAACAACAACAACAACAACATCATACAATCCTAAGGTTTGGAGTGACCCCTAAGGATCATCCAGATCAACTTCCTTCTACCATGCAGGAGGACACAATCCAAGCACTCCCGACAGATGGCCATCCAGCCTCTACATAATAATGATGATGGTGAAGATGATGATGATGATGATGATAATAATAATAATAATAATAGAAGCATAGAATCCAAGAGTTTGGAGAGACCCCTAAGGGCCATCCAGCCCAACCCTTTCTACTATACAGCAGGACACAATCCAAGCATTCACAACACATGGACAACGTATAAATACTATACAATACTACACAGGGACATAGACCCCCTCTATTCTCACCACTTTCCCAGTACACAAACAACCAAATGCATACTAAACATAAAAACAACCATACAACAGACATTCAATACCACCACTACCTCAACAATTTCTCACCAACACCACCAGACAACACCACAGCAACGCGTGGCCGGGCATAGCTAGTAGTTAATAAAGGTACAGGTAAAGGTAGTTAGTAGGCATGTGTAATCCATTAAAATGGTTCAAAAGTCTTTACAAAATTTCTAAAGTGTATCTAAAGTATACTTAGTTTTTTAAAAGTTACTATAATGAGACTAATGAAATTTTGTTACTATTTTGTTACAGCAACCGCGCATGCGCATCTTTAAATAACTGCTATCATTGGAGAAACTTCAGGGGCTCCTATCTCCCTCATTTTTACAGCTATTTGAGTGAAACTTGCTACAATGGCAGAACACATTTACCACTGTTAGCCCACCAAATCTCAGAATGTTTCACTTATCCACGGATTTTTGGGTGATTTTATAAATTTTATAAACAACATTTTTTAAAAACTACAAGAGCTACTTGAACTTTATGTACAATGTATAAGATCACCAGGGCATCGATCCCCAGAAGTTTCAGAAAGATTCATATATCTCTGGATTTTTGTGGAATTTTAAATGTGTAGACAAAAATAATGTATCCCCCCCAAAAAAGCAACCCCTTGAATGCCTATCTGACTTTATGACACAGAACCACATAACTTCAACTTAACACAGATTTATACTATTGCTTACTATAGTCCTCTTTGCAGATTCAATAATTTTATTTATTAACAGCTGGCTGGCTGAAGCCATCATTGGGTCCTTCAGATGCCAAGCAAGTAAGCATTGCATTCTGGGAAATGTAGTTTAGGGCAGGGCTTTTTGCATTGTCTGCCACTGGGGGCCTCGCCTTCCCAAACTACGCCATTGGGTCCTTCAGATGCCGAGCAAGTGAGCATTGCATTCTGAGAAATGTAGTTTATGGCAGGGCTTTTTGCATTCTCTGCCATTGGGGGCCTCACCTTCCCAAACTACATTATTGGGCCCTTCAGATGCCGAGCAAGTGAGCATTGCATTCTGGGAAAGGTAGTTTAGGGCAGGGACTTTTGCATTGTCTGCCCCTGGGGGCCTTCCCTTTCCAAACTACATCATTGGGTCCTTCAGATGCCGAGCAAGTGAGCATTGCATTCTGGGAAAGGTAGTTTAGGGCAGGGACTTTTGCATTGTCTGCCCCTGGGGGCCTTCCCTTTCCAAACTACATCATTGGGTCCTTCAGATGCCGAGCAAGTGAGCATTGCATTCTGGGAAAGGTAGTTTAGGGCAGGGACTTTTGCATTGTCTGCCACTAGGGGCCTCACCTTCCCAAACTACCATAATAATAACAACAACAACAACAACAACAACAACAACAACAACAACATCATACAATCCTAAGGTTTGGAGTGACCCCTAAGGTCACCCAAACTTAGCCTTCTAACTGGCAGCAATTGGATAAAAACAATTATTCCTCTCACTCTAATTAGGACTTTATTTTTCTTTTCTTTTTGTTGTATGAACCTAGAGGCATGGATGAGGGGTTGTGCTGCCAAGTTTAGTGTTTCTGGGATGTGCAGTTTTGTTGTTTTGTCCTAGGCCAACATTTCATTACCCTTTTATATATATAAATAGGGATTGCAAATGCATGCAGGGCGTTAATGCCTGTATATCTGTAGGAGAGATTAACCAATATTTCAGGGAGAAATGCTTTTATAAGATTAACTAACTTTGCCCGGCCACACGTTGCTGTGGCTTATGGGAATCCTTTGTTGGCCAGGTGGAATAACAGTCAATAGCCTTGCAGTCTCAAAGCCTGGCCGTTTTCTGGAGTAGCTGGAGCTTTTTGTTGTATGAACCTAGAGGCATGGATGAGGGGTTGTGCTGCTAAGTTTAGTGTTTCTGGGTTGTGTAGTTTTGTTGTTTTGTCCTAGGCTGAAACTTCATAACCCTTTTATATATATAGACTAGCTGTGCCCGGCCACGCGTTGCTGTGGCTTAGTGTGGTGGTGTTGGTTGGAGCTTAGCCTTCTAACTGGCAGCAATTGGATAAAAACAATTATTCCTCTCCCTCTAATTAGGAATTTATTTTTCTTTTCTTTTTGTTGTATGAACGTAGAGGCATGGATGAGGGGTTGTGCTGCCAAGTTTAGTGTTTCTGGGATGTGTAGTTTTGTTGTTTTGTTTTGTTAGCCTTCTAACTGGCAGCAATTGGATAAAAACAATTATTCCTCTCCCTCTAATTAGGACTTTATTTTTATTTCCTTTTTGTTGTATGAACGTAGAGGCATGGATGAGGGGTGGTGCTGCCAAGTTTAGTGTTTCTGGGATGTGTAGTGTTGTTGTTTGTCCTAGGCCAACATTTCATTACCCTTTTATATATATATATAGATATAATTAATATTATTATATTATACAATATTATTATATTGTATTATTATTATTAGTCGCCCTGAGTCCCCTACTGGGTGAGAAGGGCAGGGTAGAAATACTGTAATAAATAAATAAATATATTGTATTTCATTATAATATTTATTATCAATATTATATGTATACACAATATACTATATGATTACCGTATCATTCATTTACAATGATTTACAAATGAAAGAACAATACAATATTTAAAAATAAAAAATAATTTTAACCAACATACTGCAAACTTAGCAGGATTTCAGTGGGAAGTGTGGGCCTGCTTCTGGCCAATGAGATAGTCATGTTAAGTAGGATTGTTGTTGTTGTGCCTTCAAGTCATTTCAGACTTTGGGTGAGCCTAAGTCTAAAACTGAGGGTGGGGGCCTTGGAGGGCTGCATCCGGCCCCCGGGCCTTAGTTTGGGGACCCCTGGACAAGACAGACCATTGGTTACATCCAATGGTCTGAATGTCTACATTTCCCTACGACCATCCAATGAGGCATCATCTATTTGGTCAATAGTGATTCTTCTGTTTTTTTCCCCAGATTGCTAACTGAAGATCCCTCTAACTGGAGACTGCACCTTAAACCTTTAGCCAGCAACACATGCACCCAGAGTCCTGGCCACATTAGGTTTTGTTGAAAGCTTTACCGTTCCACCGTGCCGTCATTGTCGATTTGGCATGGATTCTACCTGCCCTCCCAATGCCAATCCAGTGCATGTTTGGAGCATGCATACCAAAAGGATGAGTTGAAGGAAAACTGGGAGAAAGGGGGGAGGGAAAACAAGATGTCCCATGCAAAATAGTTTCCTGCCACACCTAAAAATCGTGGAGAAGAAAAATACTCAGTCGGGGTTGGAGAACATGCCATCCAAATGAGCAGTTGTGCAATTTACCCCAAGGATGAAAACACTCAGCGGCGGGAGGGAGGGAGAGAGAGAGAAGAAATGCCTTCTGGGACCTATGCAAATACGTCCCCCTTAATTTACCATTTCTTTGAAGGGTGGTTTGAGAGGATCATTTCACAACGTAGAAATCAGAGAGTCATATAGTTCAAAGGGGGCTCAGTAGCCATGGGGTCCAACTCCCTGTTCCGTGCAGGAACTCCAGCTAGAACAGTGATTCCCAAAGTGGGTGCTAACGTCCCTTGGTGGGTGCTGCAGCAATCCTGGGGGGGCGATGATAGCACCAATTAGGAAATGGGGGTGGGGCCAGGGGAGGGGCGGAGCCTCTTCCCAAGTGGCAGAGACAGGGCTGAGCCCCTAAGGCACCTGTTAGGATACAGGGGGCGGAGCTAGAGGAGTGGGCGTGGCTTCTTCCCAAGAGACCGAGACAGGGCTGAGCCTCTATACCTCTCCTGAGGTGCTTGTTGGGACACAGAGGGCGGAGCTAGAGAAGGGGCGGGGCCTCCTTCCAAGAGCCTGAGACAGGGCTGAGCCTCTATACCTCTCCTGAGAGGCCTTTTAGGACTAAAGGGCGGGGCAAGGGGTGGGGGCGGGGCCTCTTCCCAAGAGCCTGAGACAGGGCTGAGCCTCTATACCTCTCCTGAGAGGCCTTTTAGGACTAAAGGGCGGGGCAAGGGGTGGGGGCGGGGCCTCTTCCCAAGAGCCTGAGACAGGGCTGAGCCTCTATACCTCTCCTGAGAGGCCTTTTAGGACTAAAGGGCGGGGCAAGGGGTGGGGGCGGGGCCTCTTCCCAAGAGCCTGAGACAGGGCTGAGCCTCTATACCTCTCCTGAGAGGCCTTTTAGGACTAAAGGGCGGGGCAAGGGGTGGGGGCGGGGCCTCTTCCCAAGAGCCTGAGACAGGGCTGAGCCTCTATACCTCTCCTGAGAGGCCTTTTAGGACTAAAGGGCGGGGCTTGGGGTGCGGGCGTGGCTTCTTCCCAAGACCCCGAGACAGGGCTGAGCCTCTATACCTCTCCTGAGGTACTTGTTGGGACACAGAGGGCGGAGCTAGAGAAGGGGGCGGGGCCTCCTTCCAAGAGCCCGAGACAGGGCTGAGCCTCTATACCTCTCCTGAGGTGCTTGTTGGGACACAGAGGGCGGAGCTAGAGAAGGGGGCGGGGCCTCCTTCCAAGAGCCCGAGACAGGGCTGAGCCTCTATACCTCTCCTGAGGCGCTTGTTGGGACACAGAGGGCGGAGCTAGGGAAGGGGGCGGGGCCTCCTTCCAAGAGCCCGAGACAGGGCTGAGCCTCTATACCTCTCCTGAGAGGCCTTTTAGGACTAAAGGGCGGGGCTTGGGGTGCGGGCGTGGCTTCTTCCCAAGACCCCGAGACAGGGCTGAGCCTCTATACCTCTCCTGAGGTACTTGTTGGGACACAGAGGGCGGAGCTAGAGAAGGGGGCGGGGCCTCCTTCCAAGAGCCCGAGACAGGGCTGAGCCTCTATACCTCTCCTGAGGTGCTTGTTGGGACACAGAGGGCGGAGCTAGAGAAGGGGGCGGGGCCTCCTTCCAAGAGCCCGAGACAGGGCTGAGCCTCTATACCTCTCCTGAGGCGCTTGTTGGGACACAGAGGGCGGAGCTAGGGAAGGGGGCGGGGCCTCCTTCCAAGAGCCCGAGACAGGGCTGAGCCTCTATACCTCTCCTGAGAGGCCTTTTAGGACTAAAGGGCGGGGCAAGGGGTGGGGGCGGGGCCTCTTCCCAAGAGCGCGAGATTATAAATGGGTTATATAGCTGTGTGGAAGGGCCTTGAGTCTACATTGCCATATAATCCAGTTCAAATCAGATCATCTTTATTTTATAGGCAGTGTGGAAGAGGCCTAAGTGAGGCCTAACTCTGCCTGTCCCCTGGACTGAGTGGGTTGCTAGGAGACCAAGTGGGCGGAGCTTAGCCTTCTAACTGGCAGCAATTGGATAAAAACAATTATTCCTTCTACCTCTAATTAGGACTTTATTTTTCTTTTCTTTTTGTTGTATGAACGTAGAGGCATGGATGAGCGGTTGTGCTGCCAAGTTTAGTGTTTCTGGGATGTGTACTTTTGTTGTTTTGTCCTAGGCCGAAATTTCATTACCCTTTTATATATAAAGATGGAATGTTTGCCTTATATGTGTACAATGTGATCCGCCCTGAGTCCCCTTCAGGGTGAGAAGGACGGAATATAAATACTGTAAATAAATAAATAAATAAATTTCTGGGAGATGTAGGCCAAAAACATCTGGAGACCCTAGGCTGAGAACCACTACACTAAACAATGAGTGATGACGAATGGCCAATGTCTTCTAAACGAGAAAACCCTTATTATGTTTTTGGATCCAGCCAATTTATTAGTTTTTATTTCCAAAGAACCTGGGGGTCCTACCACTTGAGAGGAACAGGAAATCCAAACAAGCTCTTGGAGGTTAGCGGAAGGATTCTTGCCCTATTAGTTTTCCATGTTGCCCCACACGGAGAAGAATCGTAATGTGTTAAATGGCTTCTGTTCAGGAGACCCGGCGGTGCTGTTAACTCTCCCGCCGCCTTTGTTTAGCTGGGTCTGGTTCTTACACACACATACATATGAAACAAATCCAAGAGTAATAATCCAAAAAAGAACCATTTGGAGTTCCATCCGGGGGGAGGCTCAGAAAACAACAGGCAATCATCTCCGTGGGGTTATTTTACACACGGGCAAACAGACGTAAACACACACACACTTACGCCTTCCTTACCCACATCTGCTTTTACTGGCGTTATTAAGAGCAACAATTACTTCCATCCTCAGGACCACAAATGTCGGGCTGATCCTGGTGTCGCTCGCGCTTTGTAAACAAACCAAACCAAATCCAGACCAGTTTCACTCGCAAACTAGATCGTGCTCATGACGTCGTTTCCAAACAACTTGTGTCATGTCCTCCGCCTCTACTTTATATATCCACTAGCTGTGTCCGGCCACACGTTGCTGTGGCTTATGGGAATGGCCAGGTGGAATAGCAGTGAATAGCCTTGCAGCCTCAAAGCCTGGCCATTTTCTTCTTATGGGAATCCTTGTTTGATGAGCTGGAATACAAAGGAATAGACTTGCTGCTTGGAAGGCTGGATTATATGGCAGTGTGGAGTCAAGATAATCCAGTTCAAAGGAGATAATATAAGATTATAAATGGGTTATATAGTTGTGTGGAAAGGCCTTGAGTCTACACTGCCATGTAATCCAGTGCAAATTAGATAATCTGTGGAAGAAGCCTAAGTGAGGCCTAACTGTGCCTGTCCCCTGAGCTGAGTGGGTTGCTAGGAGACCAAGTGGGCAGAGATTAGTCCTCTAATCGGCAGCAATTGGATAAAAACTATTATTCCTTTCCCTCTAATTAGGACTTTATTTTTCTTTTCTTTTTGTTGTATCAACCTAGAGGCATGGATGATGGGTTGTGTTGTCAAATTTCGAGGTTGGGGGGCCTGTAGTTTTGTTGTTTTGTTGTTCGCCGTGATGCCATCACTCATTTATATATATAGATAAGCCAAGCTCTCTTATTGCCATCTCTACACATAATAAAAGTGAAAATACGTATGTATGTGTGTGGTTGGGGTGTCCACTGACACAGACAGGCTCCCACTTCCACAAATAGCTCTCCCTCCAATGACATTGCAGGTTATGGCGAGCGCCGTGAAGATGTCCAAGAGCCCTGCCAATGTCCTCCACAAAACACCATACTGCCCACCATCCATACGGAGACAATTTCATCCTAGACTTTCTGTTTTTCCTCCACCACAGTGTTCTCTTCTCTCTCCATTGGAATTTGCATGACCCCGCCCACTGCCTCTCTCCCATAACCCTTTCCTATTCTTTTCTATGGCACTAACCAAACAGAGGAATTGATCAGCAACTGAACATACTGGAGAGGTTTGGGGAGAATTCACCATGGTTTATAGGAGTTATAGGGACTGGGATGTATAGTTCATTTGCAATCTAAGAGCACTCTGAACTGTAGTGCAATGTACTGGTTAAAGCAGTTGTTCCCAAACTTATTTGGCCTACCGCCCCATTTCCAGAAAAAAGATTACTCAGCTCCCCCTGGAAAGGGGGGCGTGGCTTAGAGGGGGCTAAGCCTCTCCCTTGGTCCAAGATGCAGGGCTGGGAGGGGGAGGTGGGTGGGGCCACAAATGGTCGGCCAGGACTGGGATGGGTGGAGTTACGAGCTCTGAGGCAGGGCTGAGCTTCTATCCCTATCCTGCGGCATCTGCCAGGACACAGGGGTGGGGCTAGAGGAGGGGGCGGGGCCTCTTCAGCCTGATGGGGCTGAACCTCTATACCCCACCCTCGTGTTCCAACAAACGCCTCAGATGAGGTATACAGAGGCTCAGCCCTGTCTCGTGCTCTAGGAAGAGGCCCTGCCCCCACCCCTAGCCCCGCCCTTTAGTCCTAAAAGGCCTCTCAGGAGAAGTATAGAGGCTCAGCCCTGTCTCACACTCTTGGGAAGAGGCCCCGCCTCCACCCCTAGCCCCGCCCTTTCGTCCTAAAATGTCTCTCAGGAGAGGTATAGAGGCTCAGCCCTGTCTCATGGTCTTGGGAAGAGGCCCCGCCCCCACTCCTAGCCCCGCCCTTTAGTCCTAAAAGGCCTCTCAGGGGAAGTATAGAGGCTCAGCCCTGTCTCAGGCTCCTGGAAGGAGGCCCCGCCCCCTTCCCTAGCTCCGCCCTCTGTGTCCCAACAAGCGCCTCAGGAGAGGTACACAGGGGCTCAGTCCTGTCTCTCACTCTTGAGAAAAGGCCCCGCCCCTGCCCCTAGCCCCGCCCTTTAGTCCTAAAAGGCCTCTCAGGAGAGGTATAGAGGCTCAGCCCTGTCTCAGGCTCCTGGAAGGAGGCCCCGCCCCCTTCCCTAGCTCCGCCCTCTGTGTCCCAACAAGCGCCTCAGGAGAGGTACACAGGGGCTCAGTCCTGTCTCTCACTCTTGGGAAAAGGCCCCGCCCCTGCCCCTAGCCCCGCCCTTTAGTCCTAAAAGGCCTCTCAGGAGAGGTATAGAGGCTCAGCCCTGTCTCAGGCTCCTGGAAGGAGGCCCCGCCCCCACTCCTAGCCCCGCCCTTTAGTCCTAAAAGGCCTCTCAGGAGAGGTATAGAGGCTCAGCCCTGTCTCAGGCTCTTGGAAGGAGGCCCCGCCCCCTTCCCTAGCTCCGCCCTCTGTGTCCCAACAAGCGCCTCAGGAGAGGTATAGATTCTCATCCCTGTCTCAGGCTCTTGGGAAGAAGCCACGCCCACTCCTCTAGCTCCGCCCCCTGTGTGTCCTAACAGGCGCCTCAGGTGCTCAGCCCTGTCTCCAGCACTTGGGAAGAGGCCCTGCCCCTCCTCTGGCCCCGCCCCCATGTCCTAATAGGTGCCATCACCGCCCCCCTGGATCGCTGCAGCACCCACCAGGGGGCGGTAGTGTTAATGTGGGATTTGTGTATTGGTAGTGTTTAAATGAAATGTGCATCTTTGCCTGTATTGCATACTGATTGCATCATTTAGAGTGTACTATAGTCTGTAAAGAGTTTATTACTAAGAGTTTATTTATTATTGATTGATATTACTCAGGACTCCTCCCTACCGTACCTAATGTGACCTTAAATGATTCTAATGCATTTTATCAATTTATGAATTTGTTACCCATAATGTGCACCGTACACTTTGCTTATCCACTATTGCAACCTCATTGTTTTTAACCTGATGTTTTAATTCTGCGTTGTGTTTTTTTAACTTATTGTGTATATTTTTTATTGGTTTTTGTTTTTGTCCTGATGTTTTATATTTTATCATTGTTTGTATTTTGATTTTGCTGTAAGCCGCCCCGAGTCACCTTCGGGGGAGATGGAGGCGGGATACAAATAAACTTATTATCATTATTATTATTATTATTATTATTATTATTATTATTATTATTATTACTAAGAAGCTGTGATGACCTTGATGTGTGGCTGGAACTGGGGAGTATCCAGGCACAAGTGTGTGCATTGCTGATTGCATCAGTTGAGTGCAGTCTGCTGAGACAGTGCACCCACTTTGGGAATCACTGGGTTAAAGGAAGGATGCGGATTTGTTTTATAGCACTAGATACAAATAATCCTTTTGCCTGCTGTCCCAGAATACAACGAAATCTTCATTAGTATGTTTGTGGATGCTTGCTTTCTTCCTGTGTTGCGTGCCGTTGCTCAAACAGAAGTCTCCCTTTGGTCTCCTCGGCTTCTTGGGTTAGGTAGCGGGGTCATCCGCACACCCCAGCACCGCCTCCGGGCTTACAGTCCCACTCCCGACTTCAAACGAGTGGCTCGCATTCCTGAGCCGTGTCCCAATAAGCACTAATAACTCCGAAAAATGAAAACCAAAACAGATGTCTCCAATGGCGTTGAGCCTTATTAGCCCTCCGCGGCTATCCTGACACCTCTAGGCGTCGTGAAGGGAAAAGCCCTTCTCATCTTGGAGGCTCTGAAAAGTACATTGGAGTCCAACTAATGACTCTGGAATGCTCACCGTGGATTCCTCCCTCCTCGTTTCATTCCTGACAGTCTGTCTCCAGTGTCATCTTAAGAGAGAAGCTGTTGAAGATGTCATTGAAAAATGCACCCAAATATGCCCAGGAAAAAAAGAAGTGGAGGCAGAAACCTTCTTGCTTAATGAGGCCAGCGGCTGATGAATGCTGGTTGACAAAACAAAAGCTCCTTCCATTGTAGGGTGGAAGAAGGAGAGAACGGTCAACGCTCCGCAATAGTCGTACATGTATTTGTCACTGTCATTCTTCTTGTGTTTTAAACTGTGTGTATTATTAATGTATTTGTGCTGTTACTTTTGTAACATTGTGAGCCGCCCCGAGTCCCCACAGGGAGATGGTGGCGGGGTATAAATAAAGTATTATTATTATTATTATTATTACCCTTTTATATATATAGATGGATATATATATTTTTCTTCTTCCTGACTTGCAAGGGCGTCTTTCCCTTTTCAAAACATTCTCTTGGTTAAGAGCGAGGGAGGCTTTGGAAAAGAAAACACACTGATAAGGGAGGGTAAGAGAGCAATATAATGGCCACCAACTGCCCTTTGTATAATGACCCCAGAAAAAATCTCCTGGGAACACTCCTTGAAGAAAGGGCAGCATGGCAAGAACCTGCCGTGATTGGTGCCTTACTAGCAGATTATGATAAAAATATAACACTAAAAGTAGTCACATTTGCAATCGCTGCCCAAAAGATCAGAGATAGAGTAGCAAAAACCTCGCCGGAGACCAGATAGGGAAAGGGAGATGGTTAAGGAGGTCACAGACTAGACGCTGTTATTGCTAGGTTTCTGCCAGCAAAATTTTAATGTACCAGTTTTTAAATCTTGAACGGGTTTTGCTTTACATTGGAATGTGTTTATAAAGGTCGTATGTTATGTTATTGATGTCATGGCCTATGGCTAGTGCAATAAACTTTACATTGACATTGACCCGATGATAAGCCGAGGGAGGCTTTTTCAACTCAAAAAAGGGCTGAAAAGCTCAAGTATATACGGTAGTTCCCATCCTGGAGAATAGTTAAGAGCAGCTCATTCACCTGAGTCTTCGCCACCCTCACATCTAATCCCTCAAACCACAGCACAGCCAAGTACAGGACGCAAACCGGGAAGCATTACACACTGCACAGTTACATAATTTCCAGCCCTGCAATAAACTGTCACACCCAGAGGCAACATCGTATGTGACAAGGGCTCCCTTTGCCACCCATCGGGACGGAGAACGCTATCGCTTGGCACGCCGCCGCGCCACCAGATCAATTGCACACCATGCGCTTTTGGAATATTAAGCAAGGGCTCCGACGCCGCCCGGGTCTCAGCGGGGCCCCTCCGTGTTGCTGCAGGGGAAACACATTTGGCATTTATTGTATTCTCTCTGCCACATCGGCTGCATAATTTGCCTTTCAAAGGGAAGGAGCATGGGAGGAAGGCATCACTCAGAAGCCGAGAAAGAGAGAAAAGGAGACTGGTGAGAAGGAGTCATGAGGGGCATTACACCAAGCCGAGAAATCCTAGCCTTGCTCAGTGTTTTCCAAATATTTGTTGATGAAAAGAGCACAAATTATGGAAGATATAATTTCCCAACGCCTTCCCATTTCCTGTTGTAATGCACAACAAGGAAGGATTGGGTGTGTTCTACACAGTACTCACAATTCAGAGATGTTCAATGTGTTGTCAAAGGCTTTCAAGGCTTGTTGTGACTTTTCTGGCCTGTCCGGCCATGTTCCATAAGCATTCCCTCCTGACGTTTCGCCCACATCTATGGCAGACATCCTCAGGGTTTGTGAGGTCTCACAATGAAACATCGGGAGAGAATGCTTCTGGAGCATGGCCATAAAACTCACAGCAACCCAATTCAGAGAGGGTTTCATTGACTTCTGATGTACCATTGAGATGGAGATACAACAGCTCCCGGGATTTGAACTTGGGACCTTTTGGTCCGGAAGTTCAGCAACTCAGCGCTTTAACACACTGTGCCACCAGGGGCCCCAATAATGGACCTAGCATATGTGAAATAATTACGGAATGGTCTCGGACTACGGTTTAGATGACACAATTTTAATGTTGAACATAATGTTGAACATGGATTAAACCATGGATTTTTAAATTTGATGAAAACTGTTTTTTGATGTGTATGTTTATATTGTAAGCTGCCCTGAGTCCCCTGATGGGTGAGAAGGGCGGGGTAGAAGTGATGTAATAATAAATAAATAAACCACTGAGCTGCTGAACTTGCTGACTGAAAGGTCACAGCTGCTGAATTTGATGACCAAAAGGTCGGTGGTTCGAATCTGGGGAGCGGAGTGAGCTCCCGCTGTTAGCCCCAGCTCCTGCCAAACTAGCAGTTTGAAAACATGCAAATGTGAGTAGATCAATAGGTACTGCTCCGGCAGGAAGGTAATGGCACTCCATGCAGTCATGGCAGTGGCCACGACCTTGGAGGTGTCTACGGACAACACCGGCTCTTTGGCTTAGAAATGGAGATGAGCACCAACCCCCAGAGTGTGAGTAGATCAATAGGTACTGCTCCGGCAGGAAGGTAACGGCACTCTATGCAGTCATGCCAGTGGCCAAGTGACCTTGGAGGTGTCCACAGACAACGCATGCTCTTCGGCTTAGAAATGGAGATGAGCACCAACCCCCAGAGTGTGAGTAGATCAATAGGTACTGCTCCGGCAGGAAGGTAACGGCACTCCATGCAGTCATGCCAGTGGCCACATGACCTTGGAGGTGTCTACGGACATCGACGGCTCTTCAGCTTAGAAATGGAGATGAGCACCAACCCCCAGAGTGTGAGTAGATCAATAGGTACTGCTCCGGTGGGAAGGTAACGGCACTCCATGCAGTCATGCCAGTGGCCACGTGACCTTGTAGGTATCCACAGACAACGCATGCTCTTCGGCTTAGAAATGGAGATGAGCACCAACCCCCAGAGTGTGAGTAGATCAATAGGTACTGCTCCGGCAGGAAGGTAACGGCACTCTATGCAGTCATGCCAGTGGCCACGTGACCTTGGAGGTGTCCACAGACAACGCATGCTCTTCGGCTTAGAAATGGAGATGAGCACCAACCCCCAGAGTGTGAGTAGATCAATAGGTACTGCTCCGGCAGGAAGGTAACGGCACTCCATGCAGTCATGCCAGTGGCCACATGACCTTGGAGGTGTCTACGGACAACGCCGGCTCTTTGGCTTAGAAATGGAGATGAGCACCAACCCCCAGAGTGTGAGTAGATCAATAGGTACTACTCCGGCAGGAAGGTAACGGCACTCCATGCAGTCATGCCAGTGGCCACATGACCTTGGAGGTGTCTACGGACAACACCGGCTCTTTGGCTTAGAAATGGAGATGAGCACCAACCCCCAGAGTGTGAGTAGATCAATAGGTACTGCTCCGGCAGGAAGGCAACGGCACTCCATGCAGTCATGCCAGTGGCCACGTGACCTTGGAGGTGTCTACGGACAACGCCGGCTCTTCGGCTTAGAAATGGAGATGAGCACCAACCCCCAGAGTGTGAGTAGATCAATAGGTACTGCTCCGGCAGGAAGGCAACGGCACTCCATGCAGTCATGCCAGTGGCCACATGACCTTGGAGGTGTCTACGGACAACACCGGCTCTTTGGCTTAGAAATGGAGATGAGCACCAACCCCCAGAGTGTGAGTAGATCAATAGGTACTGCTCCGGCAGGAAGGCAACGGCACTCCATGCAGTCATGCCAGTGGCCACGTGACCTTGGAGGTGTCTACGGACAACGCCGGCTCTTTGGCTTAGAAGTGGAGATGAGCACCAACCCCCAGAGTGTGAGTAGATCAATAGGTACTATTCCGGCAGGAAAGTAACGGCACTCCATGCAGTCATGCCAGTGGCCACGACCTTGGAGGTGTCTACGGACAACGCCGGCTCTTTGGCTTAGAAGTGGAGATGAGCACCAACCCCGGAACAGGGGTCCCCAAACTAAGGCCCGGGGGCTGGATGTGGCCCATCGAAGCTATTTATCAGGCCCCCACAGCACAAGGGCAGAAAGGGGTCAGGCTAAATGACCCAAGGGGTCTCTTCTTCTCTTACAACCCATATTATTATTATTATTATTATTATTATTATTATTATTATTATTATTATTATCATCATCATCATCATTGAGGCTGTGTGGCCATCTGTCAGGGATGCTTTGCTTGTGCTTTTGGTGCACAGAGGCAGAAGGGGGTTGGACTAAATGGCCCAAGGGGTTTCTTCCAACCCTCTTTATTATTATTAATATATTATTATTATTATTATTATTAACATTGAGGCTGGGTGGCCATCTGTCAGGGGTGCTTTGCTTGTGCTTTCGGTGCACAAAAGCAAAAGGGGATTGGACTCAATGGCCCAAAGGGTCTCTTCCAACCCTCTTTTTTATTATTATTATTATTATTATTATTATTATTATTGCTCGGTGGCCAACTATAGTCCGGCCCTCCAACAGTTCGAAGGATTGTGAGCTGGCCCCCTGTTTAAAAAGTCTGGGGACCCCTGCCCCAGAGTGTGAGTAGATCAATAGGTACTGCTCTGGCAAGAAGGTAACGGCGCTCCATGCAGTCATGACCATGGAGGTGTCTATGGACAACGCCGGCTCTTCGGCTTAGAAATGGAGATGAGCACCAACCCCCAGAGTGTGAGTAGATCAATAAGTACTGCTCTGGCAGGAAGGTAACGGCGCTCCATGCAGTCATGACCATGGAGGTGTCTACGGAAAACGCCGGCTCTTCGGCTTAGAAATGGAGATGAGCACCAACCCCCAGAGTGTGAGTAGATCAATAGGTACTGCTCTGGCAGGAAGGTAACGGCGCTCCATGCAGTCATGACCATGGAGGTGTCTATGGACAACACCGGCTCTTCGGCTTAGAAATGGAGATGAGCACCAACCCCCAGAGTGTGAGTAGATCAATAGGTACTGCTCTGGCAGGAAGGTAACGGCGCTCCATGCAGTCATGACCATGGAGGTGTCTATGGACAACGCCGGCTCTTCGGCTTAGAAATGGAGATGAGCACCAACCCCCAGAGTGTGAGTAGATCAATAAGTACTGCTCTGGCAGGAAGGTAATGGCGCTCCATGCAGTCATGACCATGGAGGTGTCTATGGACAATGCCGGCTCTTCGGCTTAGAAATGGAGATGAGCACCAACCCCCAGAGTGTGAGTAGATCAATAGGTACTGCTCTGGCAGGAAGGTAACGGCGCTCCATGCAGTCATGACCATGGAGGTGTCTATGGACAACGCCGGCTCTTCGGCTTAGAAATGGAGATGAGCACCAACCCCCAGAGTGTGAGTAGATCAATAAGTACTGCTCTGGCAGGAAGGTAATGGCGCTCCATGCAGTCATGACCATGGAGGTGTCTATGGACAATGCCGGCTCTTCGGCTTAGAAATGGAGATGAGCACCAACCCCCAGAGTGTGAGTAGATCAATAGGTACTGCTCTGGCAGGAAGGTAACGGCGCTCCATGCAGTCATGACCATGGAGGTGTCTATGGACAACGCCGGCTCTTCGGCTTAGAAATAGAGATGAGCACCAACCCCCAGAGTGTGAGTAGATCCATAAGTACTGCTCTGGCAGGAAGGTAACGGCGCTCCATGCAGTCATGACCATGGAGTTGTCTATGGACAACGCCGGCTCTTCGGCTTAGAAATGGAGATGAGCACCAACCCCCAGAGTGTGAGTAGATCCATAAGTACTGCTCTGGCAGGAAGGTAATGGCGCTCCATGCAGTCATGACCATGGAGGTGTCTACGGACAACGCCGGCTCTTCGGCTTAGAAATAGAGATGAGCACCAACCCCCAGAGTGTGAGTAGATCCATAAGTACTGCTCTGGCAGGAAGGTAATGGCGCTCCATGCAGTCATGACCATGGAGGTGTCTATGGACAACGCCGGCTCTTCGGCTTAGAAATAGAGATGAGCACCAACCCCCAGAGTGTGAGTAGATCCATAAGTACTGCTCTGGCAGGAAGGTAATGGCGCTCCATGCAGTCATGACCATGGAGGTGTCTACGGACAACGCCGGCTCTTCGGCTTAGAAATGGAGATGAGCACCAACCCCCAGAGTGTGAGTAGATCAATAGGTACTGCTCTGGCAGAGGGAGATACGTTGGGACAGGTAAGCTGGGCCAATTCAATGATGACTTTGGTGTCCCGTCCACATACAATGCTGATCCTTGGGCGCATGATGTGCACCCCTTTCGGATATATCATTAACTCAGCAGGAAAGGGCCTGAGTTTAATTGGCCATCCCCTTAAGCATGTGTTTAATTCCATCCTGCGGGGATCGGAGGCGCACGCCTTAAATAATTGAGTGGCCGCAAGATTGGTTAGTTCTGTTTTCATGACCCATATTGATTTAAGCGTAGTTAATCCTTTCAAGAATCCATGTCACCTAACCGCCTGATGGCTCTCTTTAGAGCCATAACGCTCTTCCTGCTAGATTATTTCACATCAAGCATTGTAATGTCACAATAAATCCATTGCCTGGGCCCCCCTCCTGCCTCGCCAAGCAAACTACCAGATGGGGACCATCAACGGGGAGAAAGAGAGCAGCTGAATATGTTGTGATCATTCCTCTCGCCCCGCCAAGCCCACCCCAACCTTTTGTTCACCCGCCCATAAAAGAACCGGCTGACAGTGACACTTAAATAATCGCACACCCAATTAAACCAACACATTAGAAATGAAAACAGAATAGGATCAGCCGGGAGGGATGCGGATATGAGCGGTCCCGCTTTTGTGATTTAAATTGAGTGGGAAGCATTTGGGTGAAGCGCAATTAGAAATCAGTCCATCTCCCATCCGAGTCAATGAAGAAGACGTTTCTTAACCTCTAAGATTTATGAATGGAGTCTGATAGTAAATTGAACCCACCAGTTTAATTTATGGCTGTGTAGACTCTGGCTTGGAAGCCCAGTCTATCCTGAACAAGGAATTAAAGCAAAGATGGATGGATGGATAATAGATGGATAGATGGATAGATAGATGGTTGGACAGATGGATGGGTGGACGGATGAATGGATAGCTGGCTGGCTGGCTGGCTGGATGGATGGATGGCTAGCTGGATGGATGGATGATGGATGGATGATGGATGGATAGATGGATGATGGATGGATGGATAATAGATAGATGGATAGATGAACAGATGTATGGATGGATAGATAGATGGATAGATTGATATATAGCTAGATGGATGGCTAGATGGATGGATGGATGATGGATGGATGGATAATAGATAGATGGATAGATGAACAGATGTATGGATGGATAGATAGATGGATAGATTGATATATAGCTAGATGGATGGCTAGATGGATGGATGGATGGATGGATGGATGGATAATAGATAGACGGATAGATGGACAGATGTATAGATGGATAGATAGATGGATAGATAGCTAGATGGATGGCTAGATGGATGGCTGGATGGATGGATAGATGGATAGATGGATGGATGCATGGATGGATGCATGGATGCATGGATGCATGGATGCATGGATGCATAGCTAGCTAGATGGATGGATAGTTAGATGGATGGATGGATGGATGGATGGATGATGGATGGATAATGGATAGATGGACAGATGTATGTATGGATAGCTAGCTAGATAGATAGATGTATGGATAGCTAGATGGATGGCTAGATGGATGGCTGGATGGATGGATAGATGGATAGATGGATGCATGGATAGCTAGCTAGATGGATGGATAGTTAGATGGATGGCTAGATGGATGGATGGATGATGGATGGATAATGGATAGATGGACAGATGTATATATGGATAGATAGATAGATAGATAGATAGATAGATAGATAGATAGATAGATAGATAGATGGCTAGATGGATGGCTGGATGGCTGGATGGCTGGATGGCTGGATGGATGAATGGATGGATGGATGGATGGATGGATGGATAAATGGATAGCTAGATGGATGGATAGTTAGATGGATGGATAGATGGATAGATGGATGGAAAGATGGAGATTGCTAGATGGATGGATGATGGATGAATAGAAGAATAGCTAGCTAGCTGGATGGATGGATGAATAGAAGAATAGCTAGCTAGATGGATGGATGGATGGATGGATAGCTAGATGGATGGATAGATAGATGGGTGGATGGATGATGGATGGATGGATGGATGGATGGATAATAGATAGATGGATAGAAGGACAGATGTATGGATGGATAGATAGATGGATAGATAGCTAGATGGATGGCTAGATGGGTGGCTGGATGGATAGATGGATGGATGGATGGATGGATGGATGGATGGATAGCTAGCTAGTTGGATGGATAGTTAGATGGATGGATAGATGGATGGATGGATGGATGGATGGATGATGGATGGATAATGGATAGATGGACAGATGTATGTATGGATAGCTAGCTAGCTAGATGGCTAGATGGCTAGATGAATGGCTAGATGGATGGATGGATAGATGGATAGATGGATAGATGGATGGAAAGATGGAGATTGCTAGATAGATGGAGGGATGGAGGGATGGATGGATGGAGGATGAATAGAAGAATAGCTAGCTAGCTAGATGGATGGATGAATAGAAGAATAGCTAGATGGATGGATGGATGGATAGCTAGATGGATGGATAGATAGATAGATTGATTGATAGGATAGATGTTGCAGTGGAAACAAGTGAGCAAACAAAGACTGTGACATACTGATGGAGCTTTTCAGAATCAACCTGGCATGATGTGAGTTGTAGTTCACCCACAACCTAATGCATTTTTTACCATTAAAAATTGACTTTTTCAAATTGCTTGGGCAATGCTGGATATCCAAGGGAGAGTTTAATATAAATTGTCTGGGGGGGGGGGGGGGGAGACAGGGGACAACAAAAGATGGAGCATGACAGCCAACAGGAACATGGGAACGCAAGTCAATTTCCCTCCCCATTCCCAATCTGGAGCGAATGCAGGACACATTTTGTAATGTTGTGAACGTTCGACCGAGTTGAGGAATGCGCAGCCCCAACACCCGGCATGTTACTCAACCAGACATAAATCTTTCTTTGAGCAACATGTTGTCTTGCTGACAGCTCGAGGTAGACAAGCGTAGAGTACAGGGCACCTGGGCCTTGAGCGATAATTACGAGGCTTGCCTAAGCAAGCTCCGCTCCGCCGTTCCTTGGGTCAGAAACCCAAACTTGGGCCAAACCTTGAAGACACCGCATTTAGTGAGCTTCCTTATCCATAGTGCTTCCTGTTGCTCGGAGTGATGTGCCCTTCTTCTTTTCTTTGGCACAGACTTGAAAGGAGGGACACTGAAATATGCAAAACCTCTCTGTATGTCGGTTAATTATTTTTATGACACAGCCCACCGGGAGAGCTTCTAATAAGTATTAGAAATGCAGGTGTTACGGCCTGAAACTCCACCAAATCGCAGTGAATTTCCCCCTCTAAACTGTAGATTCATTACCATGACTATATGGAAAAAAATACAAGGTCCATCTACTGGAATTTTTTACTCAATGACCCCACGTGACAGGGCACTATTCCCCCCAAGTTTCACATCCGCCGATTTTTTGGGAATTTTAAAACTTTTTTTATGAAAAATATTTTTATTTTTAAAAAATACAAGGTCCATCTACTGGAATTTTTTACACTATGACCCCACTTGACAGGGCACTATCCCCCCCCCCCCCCAAGTTTCTGAGAGATCCGCACATCCGCTGATTTTTTGGGAATTTTAAAAGTTCTATGAAAAATATTTTATTAAAAAAAATACAAGGTCCATCTACTGGAATTTTTTACCCAATGACCCCACGTGACAGGGCACTATTCCCACCAAGTTTCAGAGAGATCCGCATATCCGCTGATTTTTTGGGAATTTTAAAACTTTTTTTATGAAAAATATTTTTATTTTAAAAAAATACAAGGTCCATCTACTGGAATTTTTTACACTATGACCCCACTTGACAGGGCACTATCCCCCCCCCCCCCAAGTTTCTGAGAGATCCGCACATCCGCTGATTTTTTGGGAATTTTAAAAGTTTTATGAAAAATATTTTTTATTAAAAAAAATACAGGGTCCATCTACTGGAATTTTTTACACAATGACCCCATGTGACAGGGCACAATTTTCCCCAAGTTTCAGAGAGATTCACACATCCACTGATTTTTTGGGATTTTTTAAAAAAATTGTGAACACTATTTTGGTATAAAAAGACTACAAGGCCCATCTGCTTGAATTTTTTACCCAATGACCCCATGTAACACGGCATTATTTCCCCAAGTTTCAGAGAGATTCGCACATCCACTGATGTTTTGGGATTTTTTTTAAAAATTACAATTTTTTAATTAAAAAAAACTACAATGGAATGTCTCTGGAGAATGAAAACCAAAATGGTCAAAAGTCTGGAAGCCATGAATACCTATAAGGAGCACCTTAAAGGCTGGGTATAGCTTGGAGAAGGGAATAGCAATAATAATAGCAACAACAACAACAACACTTTATTTATATTCTGCTCTTCTCTCCAAGTCATGTTCCACCCCTATTCTGCCTTGGTCAGACCACACGGCGCCCAATTTTGGGCGCCACAACTTAAGGGAGATGTTGACAAGCAGGAGAGCGACTCAAAGGAACAAGGGTCTGGAGAACAAGCCCTATGAGGAGCGGCTTAAAGAGCTGAGCATGTCGAATGCATCTGGGCTTCAAGATCTTCTCACAGTGGTTCTCAACCTGTGGGTCCCTGGATGTTTGGCTGACAACTCCCACAAATCCCACCCAATTTGCCAGCTGTCTCTTCTAAAAGGTTTGAAGCCCACACTCCTTAATTTAAGCCAGACCAAGTAGCCATGAGATCATGTCCAAGGCACCTGGGCTTCAAGATCTTCTCACAGATTGTCTCAGTCTAATTCAGTGGTTCTCAACCTTTGGGTCCCTGGATGTTTTGGCTGACAACTCCCACAAATCCCACCCAAATTACCAGTTGTCTCTTCTAAAAGGCATGAAGCCCACACTTATTAATTTAAGCCTGACCAAGTAACCGTGAGATCATGCCCAACGCACCTGGGCTTCAAGATCTTCTCACAGATTCTCTCAGTCTAATTCAGTGGTTCTCAACCTGAGGGTCCCTGGATGTTTTGGCCGACAACTCCCAGAAATCCCACCCAGTTTACCAGCTGTCTCTTCTGAAAGGCATGAAGCCCACACTCCTTAATTTAAGCCTGACCAAGTAGCTGTGATATCATGTCCAATGCACCTGGGCTTCAAGATCTTCTCACAGATTCTCTCAAATTCAGTGGTCCTCAACCTGGGGGTCACTGGATGTTTTGGCCTTCAAGTCCCAGAAATCCCACCCAGTTTACCAGCTGTCTCTTCTGAAAGGCACGAAGCCCATACTCCTTAATTTAAGCCTGACCAAGTAGTCATGAGATCATGTCTAAGGCACCTGGGCTTCAAGATCGTCTCACAGATTCTCTCAAATTCAGTGGTCCTCGACCTGGGGGTCCCTGGATGTTTTGGCCTTCAAGTCCCAGAAATCCCACCCAATTTACCAGCTGTCTTCTGAAAGGCATGAAGCCCACACTCCTTAATTTAAGCCTGACCAAGTAGCCATGAGATCATGTCAATTGCACCTGGGCTTCAAGATCTTCTCACAGATTCTCTCAGTCTAATTCACTGGTTCTCAACCTGTGGGTCCCTGGATGTTTTGGCCTTCAGCTCCCACAAATCCCACCCAGTTTACCAGCTGTCTCTTCTGAAAGGCATGAAGCCCACTCTTCTTAATTTAAGCCTGACCAAGTAGCCATGAGATCATGTCCAAGGCACCTGGGCTTCAAGATCTTCTCACAGATTCTCTCAGTCTAATTCAGTGGTCCTCAACCTGTGGGTCCCTGGATGTTTTGGCCTTCAGCTCCCACAAATCCCACCCAGTTTACCAGCTGTCTCTTCTGAAAGGCATGAAGCCCACACTCCTTAATTTAAGCCAGACCAAGTAGCCATGAGATCATGTCCAAGGCACCTGGGCTTCAAGATCTTCTCACAGATTCTCTCAGTCTAATTCAGTGGTCCTCAACCTGTGGGTCCCTGGATGTTTTGGCCTTCAACTCCCAGAAATCCCACCCAGTTTACCGGCTGTTAGGATTTCTGGGAGTTGAAGGCCAAAACATCTGGGGACCCACAGGTTGAGAACCACTATTCTATGGAGCGGGGCTGGAATCAAGGCTTTGTTTCCATTTGAAGCAAAAATAGAAAATCGTTTCATGAGAGTGATTCAGCGGCTCATCCCAGACACATCTCTCTGCAGACTTCCCATTTGTTGTGTTGCTATTAGCCCAGAACATAAAATATACATGTAGCTGATGAGCCGAAAAGAAGAAAGTATGAAGTTGTGTCTTGGGGATTGTTCCTCACGGGCCGTAAGTCAATATGAAATTACACAAAGAAAGGGAGGCAGGGTGAATAAAATCTATTTTTGCTTCCAGAATTCATCCCTCACCGAGAAGATCTCTATCTGGGAAAATTTCCAGAGAATTTTATTATCCCTTTTTGTTTGAGATCATCTGGGAATGATGACATGGAGGTTGAGATGATGGTCCAATGGGGATAATGTGGTGTTTATCTGACTGGACCATACGGATACCAATATAACATTGATATTATTAACTATTGTTATAATATTCTTGTTTTATATTGTACTAGCTATGCCTGGCCACGCGTTGCTGTGGCAAAGTGGTGGTGGTATTGGTTAAAAATTGTTGTGTAATTTTTATTTGACTTTATTTGCATTTTTTATTAATTTTATTGTAAGTTATATTTTTATTTATTATATTTTATTATTTTCTTGTATTATTTTTAGTTATTTTCTGTTATTATAGTATTTTATTGTATTATTTTTTAGTGCTTTTTATTATTTTTTATTGGGTTGCTAGGAGACCAAGTTGGAGGAGCTTAGCCTTCTAACTGACAGCAATTGGATAAAAGCAATTATTCCTCTCTCTCAAATTAAGACTTTATTTTTCTTTTCTTTTTGTTGTATCAACCTAGAGGTGTGGATGATGGGTTGTGTTGTCAAATTTTGAGGTTGGAGGGCCTGTAGTTTTGTTGTTTTGTGGGTCGCATGATGCCATCACTCTTTTATATATATAGATTACTGTTTTTATCTTTTTATACTGTGAACTGTGTTTATGTTGTTGTTTATTTTGTTCAGTTATGTTGTCGGGCTCCAACCCATGTAAGCCGCCCCGATCCCCGCAGGGAGATGGTGGCAGGATATAAATAAAGTATTATTATTATTATTATTATTATTATTATTATTATTATTATTATTGTATATACTCAAGTATAAGCCTAGTTTTTCAGCCCTTTTTTTAAGACTGAAAAAGCCCCCCCCTTGGCTTATACTCGGGTGAGGGTCCTGGTTGGCTTATATTTGGGTCAGCTTATACTCGAGAATATATGGTACATTTATTATTTTTCTCTATTATTATTGGTATTATTACATTTATTATTTTTCTCTATTATTGTTGCTATTATAACATTTATTTTACTCTATTTTTATTATTATTAATACATTTATTATTGCACTCTGATCTTATTATTATTATTATATTTATTATTTTACTCTATTTATTACTACATGTATTATTTTCCTTTATTTATTATAATTATTGTTATTGTTGTTATTATTTACTCTATTTTTACTCTATTTTTATTATTATTAATACATTTATTATTTCACTCTGATCTTATTATTATTATATTTATTATTTTACTCTATTTATTACTACAGTAGAGTCTCGTTTATCCAATGTAAACGGGCTGGCTACATTGGCACCAAGCTGGCAAATACCTGTATATTTGTATTTTATTTTAAGTGAACCACATGTATGTTGTATTGTATGTTTGTATTGTCTGTGCTTGATAAGGCCAACTGGCTAATCAATAAATTGTTGTTGTTGTTGATAAGCGAATATCTTGGATAATAAGGAGGGATTAAGGAAAAGCCTATTAAACATCAAGTTAGGTTATGATTTTATAAATTAAGCACCAAAACATCATGTTATACAACAGATTTGACAGAAAAAGTAGTTCAATACACAGTAATGCTATGTAGTAATTACTGTATTTACGAATTTAGCACCAAAATATCACGATGCATTGAAAACATTGACTACAAAAATGTGTTGGATAATTCAGAACGTTGGATAAGTGAGTGATGGATAAGTGAGACTCTACTGTACATGTATTATTTTCCATTATTATTATTATTATTATTATTATTACATTTTTTATTTTACTCTATCTATATATATATAAAAGAGTGATGGCATCAGGGCAGCAGACAAAACAACAAAACTACAGGCCCCCCAACCTCGAAATTTGACAACACAACCCATCATCCATGGCTCTAGGTTGATACAACAAAAAGAAAAGAAAAATAAAGTCCTAATTAGAGGGAGAGAAATCATTGTTTTTATCCAATTGCTGCCAGTTACAAGGCTAAGTTCCACCCACTTGGTCTCCTAGCAACCTACTCAGCCCAGGGACAGGCACAAGAGTTTGGAGAGACCCCTAAGGGCCATCCAGCCCAACCCTTTCTACTATGCAGCAGGACACAATCCAAGCATTCACAACACATGGACAACGTATAAATACTATACAATACTACACAGGGACATAGACCCCCTCTACCCTCACCACTTTCACAGTACACAAACAACCAAATGCATACTAAACATAAAGGCAACCATACAACAGACATTCAATACCACCACTACCTCAACAAGTTCTCACCAACACCACCAGACAATGCCACAACAACGCGTGGCCGGGCACAGCTAGTTATTATTAAAAGGATGCATAAGCACATTTACATTGAAGGAGATGAGAATAATGCTTTGATCAGAGTTGGACAGTCTTATCTTAAATTAGAGCTTTATGTAAATATTCAAAAACATTTAACCTACTGATGCCTCACTTAATGTAATTTTATTGGTATCTGTTTTTATTTCTGAAATTTACCACCCTCGGCTTATACTGGAGTCAATGTTTTCCCAGTTTTTTTGTGGTAAAATTAGGTGCCTCGGCTTATATTCGGGTCGGCTTACACTCAAGTATATACGGTTTTATTGCAACATTGCAACAGATCCGTCCAGATGCATCTAAACCACTTGGGCTTTGAGTCTTTAGATGTTTCCTCTGCCAAAGATGAGAATTGTGGGGCCACAAGTGCCATCGTTGGGAGAGAAAACATGCTCACAGACGTCCCCACGCTCCCCATCTCTGCGGGCACCCCAAGCGGCGTGCCGTTCTCTGTAATGAGATCTCATAGTGAGAGAAGACAAGAGGAGCCCTTGTCAATGGGATTAAAGAGGCTCTTTGCTCGACACCCTTGGAGCGGCAGGAGATGTGTCGGCCCCATCAGCATTGCCAATCAAAGCTCCTTGAAGAGAGTGTTGACAGGCAAGGACTTGCCTCTTCCAGGGCTCCTGGAATCATCTAGCAAAGACTTTCTTCGTTCAAAGAGGTTCAATATAGTCGCTCCAACCAGTGGAGTATACAAGCCCTTTACTGTCCAGTTTCTAATAGAGATGTGCGCAAAAATTTATCCTTAGTTTCCTTCGTGCTATCATTTTGTTTGGACCATTCATCTACACAAAACGAATGATGACATTTTCGTAGGAAACGAGAGGCGACACGAAAACGAAAGCCGCACAGTCCTCGTGCTAGCTTTCGTTTTCCTTTTGTTTTGGCCCCGTAACAATAAGCAGGTACTGACAGAGGGCTTACAGATTATGTGTGTATATATAATAACAACAACAACAACAACAATAAGGGAAAAATCATTGAAAGTGAGGGCATAAATCTGCCTAATGGCCAAACGATAAAGTGTCACCAGCCAGAGGCCTATAAATATCTGGGCATATTACAGCTGGACAACATCAAGCATGAACATGTGAAGACTGTGGTCAGCAAAGAATACACACAAAGGGTCAGAAAAATTCTCAAGAGCAAACTCAATGGAGGCAACACCATCAAGGCCATAACACCTGGGCCATACCTGTCATAAGATATACTGCTGGCATCATAAACTGGACACAGATGGAACTGGACAATTTGGACAGAAAAACAAGAAAACTCATGACCGTTCATCACTCACTGCACCCTCGCAGTGATGTTGACCGGCTATATCTGCCTAGAAGATCAGGGGGCAGAGGACTCTTGCAAGTAAAACAAGCAGTCAAAGAAGAAGAACATGCCCTGGCAGAAGATGTCAAGCAAAGTGAAGAACCTGCTTTGATTGAAGTCAAAAATCAGAAACTTCTCAAAGCACAGCAGACAAAAAAATCAGTACAAGAAAACCGCACTACAAACTAGAGCTGACAGCTGGCACAACAAAACATTGCATGGAAAGTTCCTTGACAAAATTGAAGGAAAAGCTGATAAGGAGAAGACCTGGCTCTGGCTCACGAATGGGACCCTGAAGAAGGAAGGAGACAGAAGGCCTGATCCTTGCAGCCCAGGAGCAAGACATCAGGACAAAGGCAATTCAGGCCAAGATCGAAAAATCAGCTGATGACCCCAAATGCAGACTGTGCAAGGAAACCGACGAAACCATTGATCATATCCTCAGCTGCTGTAAAATTGCACAGACAGACTACAAACAGAGGCACAACTGTGTGGCCCAAATGATCCATTGGAACTTATGCCTCAAGTACCACCTGCCAGCAGCAAAGAACTGGTGGGATCACAAACCTGCAAGTTAGAAGGCTAAGCTCCACCCACTTGGTCTCGTAGCAACCCACTTTTATTTTATTTCATGTCAAAAGCATTGCACGACAAATACATTTCAAAATGATGGGGGGGAAAAAGGAAATCACAAGCAACTAAATAGTTTTGGACCAAAAGCGGGCAACAGCAACCGCATTGTCCGTAGCTTTAAAAAACTCCTCCTCTGTACATGAGGCAGGGCATTGTGGGCAAGCATATATATGCAGAGTTGTTTGTTCTGCTCCACAGTCACACAAGGTGGAGGATTCCTCCAGGTAGTACCACCTTGCCAAGTTGTCTTTAGATCTGCCCACTCCGCTTCTGAGTCTGAGTAGCAACCCACTCAGCCCAGGGGACAGGCAGAGTTAGGCCTCACTTAGGCCTCTTCCACACTGCCTATAAAATATAAAATTTTAACTGGATTATATGGCAGTGTAGACTCAAGGCCCTTCCACACAGCTATATAACCCATTTATAATGGACTTAATGTCAGGAGAAAACCTTTACCCTTTACCTTAACTACCACCAGTTCCTCAATACTTTATTTCCCATACCACCAGACTTCGCCACAGCAACGTGTGGCCGGGCACAGCTAGTACTGTATATGCAAGATCCAACGGCCTGAAAGTATCCTAAAAATCCCAGTGCCCTTGTTGTCGCCCATAAAGCATTGCAAGCGGATGGTGCCCTTCCCAAGGCTTGTACAGTCGAGGACAGCCAAGACCTGCCAAAGGAGAAGCGGCATCAGCTGTGTCGACAATAAACGGTGTTGTCCGGGCGAACGAGTCAAGAATGCGAGGTGGCGGCAGGCACCTGGGGAGCCGGTGCTCATAATCCAGTCGGCAGGAAAGGCCGCCTGTCAAGAAACAATCCCGGGATTCCCACTGAGAACGACATTCAGAGGTTACAAACACCTTCGTCTCCTTGTTGCTTTTTTTGGCCTGACCTCGTGAACTTTTTGTAGTTCCTGGGAATCTATTGCCCTGACTGACACGGCCACGGAGACATCGGGTCTCAAATTAAATTCCTTTCCTTGCTCCCAAGAAGCTGCAAATAAACCTCTGGAATGTAGGACATCAAAGCGCATGGGACGGGAAGATGCTAGAGCCCATGAGCAATGTTGCTAAGCTTCTGCATTCCTCGCTTCCCACCTGGGAGAGCTCGGACCACGTGCTCCCAAACTTCCTTCCAGGGCCAGAAAGTTGCTTATGTAAAATCTCAGGACTCCTAGGTGATGCAGCTAATCCTGCCTCAGAGCTAAGCAATGCTGGAACGGCACAAAATACGGCATAAAATACCCAGTGTCGTATATGGAAGCAACATATGAGCTACAATTCCCATCATCTCATAGAATTTGCCATGTTGACATACCTGAATGGTGATGACCCCCCCCCCCCCAGCCTTGAAAGCACAGAGTTGTATCATACCGTATATACTCGAGTATAAGCCGACCCGAATATAAGCCGAGGCACTTAATTTTACCACAAAAAAACTGGGAAAATATTGACTCAAGTATAGGCCAAGAGAGGTAAATTTCAGAAATAAAAATAGATCCCAATAAAATTACATTAATCGAGGTATTGGTAGGTTAAGAGTTTTTGAATATTTACATAAAACTCTAATTTAAGATAAGACTCTCCAACTCTGATCTGATCATTATTCTCATCTTCGTCAGTGTCAATGTGCTTATGTATCCTTTTAATAATAATAGAGTAAAATAATACATGCAATAATAATAATAATAATAATAATAATAATAATAATAATAATAATAATTTCTCCAAAGCAAGCTCAATGGAGGCAACACAATCAAGGCCATAAACACCTGGGCCATACCTGTCATAAGATATACTGCTGGCATCATAAACTGGACACAGGCGGAACTGGACAATTTGGACAGAAAAACAAGAAAACTCATGACTATTCATCATTCACTGCACCCTCACAGTGATGTTGACCGGCTATAATTGCCTAGAAGATCAGGGGACAGAGGACTCTTACAAGTCAAACAAGCAGTCAAAGAAGAAGAACATGCCCTGGCAGAAGATGGAAAGCAAAGTGAAGAACCTGCTTTGACTGAAGTCAAAAATCAGAAACTCCTCAAAGCACAGCAGACAAAGAATCAGTACAAGAAAACCGCACTACAAACTAGAGCTGACAGCTGGCACAACAAAACACTTCATGGAAAGTTCCTTGACAAAATTGAAGGAAAAGCTGATAAGGAGAAGACCTGGCTCTGGCTCACGAATGGGACCCTGAAGAAGGAGACAGAAGGCCTGATCCTTGCAGCCCAGGAGCAAGCCATCAGAACAAAGGCAATTCAGGCCAAGATCCAAAAATCAGCTGATGACCCAAAATGCAGACTGTGCAAGGAAACCGACGAAACCATTGATCATATCCTCAGCTGCTGTAAGAAAATCGCACAGACAGACTACAAACAGAGGCACAACTATGTGGCCCAAATGATCCATTGGAACTTATGCCTCAAGTACGACCTGCCAGCAGCAAACAACTGGTGGGATCACAAACCTGCAAAAGTATTGGAAAATGAGCACGCAAAGATACTGTGGGACTTCTGAATCCAGACTGACAAAGTTCTGGAACACAACACACCAGACATTACAGTTGTGGAGAAGAAAAAGGTTTGGATCATTGATGTCGCCATCCCAGGTGACAGTCGCATTGACGAAAAACAAGAGGAAAAACTCAGCTGCTATCAGGACCTCAAGATTGAACTTCAAAGACTCTGGCAGAAACCAGTGCAGGTGGTCCCGGTGGTGACTGGCACATTGGGTGCTGTGCCAAAAGATCTCAGCCGGAATTTGGAAACAATAGACATAGACAAAATTATGATCTGCCAACTGCAAAAGGCCACCCTATTGGGATCTGCATGCATCATCTGAAAATACATCACACAGTCCTAGACACTTGGGAAGTGTTCGACTTGTGATTTTGTGATAGGAAACCCAGCATATCTATCTTGTTTGCTGTGTCATGCAATAAAATAATAATTATAATAATAATAACAATAATATTTTGCTCCATCCCTGCCTTGTATCACTTCCAAATTGTAAGAAGGCTGGCTCTTATAATGTGTCTATTAAAATCTTCATTTACCTTTTCTTTTTCGTACCGTAAGTACACATGCCACCCAAATATGAAATTGTATCCTTTTAAGTCACTGTTAATACACCGTTGCAATGAGAGTGATTTATACTTAAACCCTCTTATAGCATCAAGGCAACAGGAGGGGAGAGGCTGACTACCCACTAAAGACATGACAACAAGCCTTATTATTGTTGTATTAATTCTTGTGTTATTACCTTATTGTGTTTTCACTTGTGTATATTGTGCTAATGTATTTATGTCACTACTTCTGTGAACTATGTTGGGGCTTTGCCCCATGTGAGCTGCCCCGAGTCCCCGCGGGGAGATGGTGGCAGGGTATAAATAAAGTTTTATTATTATTATTATAGGCCTCCTGACTGCTGCTTCTCCTCCTCCTCCCTCCCCATGAGTGGAGCTGCTCCCTGTAAGCAGGGGCGCCTTGGTGTCTTCGTTTGTAAGCCTGTTCCTGCGGTTATTTGGGGTGCTGATTCATAATATTACATTGGATAGACCACATCAGCTCTAGATGATTAAATATGGTTTCCTGTGGGCGAGCAGATGGAGACTACTGGATGGCATATGTTTTGTATCAGAAACTAGAGCTGATGTGGTCTATCCAATGTAGTTTTCTAAATCAGCACCCCAAATAACCAAACCAAATCTAAAGTTGAACAAAAACTGATTCGTAATGGTACTAATGTTGGAGAGTGGTCCCTGGTCAAAAAAAGGTTGAGAACCACTGGTCTACACTATAGAATTAATGTAGTTAGACCCCACCTTAAATGGCATTAACTCAATGCTATGGAATTTTAGGAAGTCTTTGAGACTTATATGTGGTGGTCCCTTGTAGGAAATGGGATGTTGGAAGACAGATCAAAATGGTTATGAACAAGTTTTTGGTCAACTTTAGATTCGGTTTGGTTATCTAGGGTGCTAATTCAGAAAATTGTATTGGATAGACCACATCAGCTCTAGTTTCTGATACAGAACATATGCCATCCAGTAGTCGTCATCTGCTTGTCCACAGAAAACCTTATTTAATAATCGAGAGCTGGTGTGGTCCCTGGTCCCTGACAACAAGCCTCCTGACTGCTGCTTCTCCTCCTCCTTCCTCCCCCTGAGTAGAGCTGTTCTATGTGGCGCTTGGAAGTGGGGGGTACCTTAGTGTCTTCATTTTTTGGCCTGTTCCTGGGGTTATTTGCTTTCATAATATTGTATTGGACAGTCCACAACAGCTCTAGATGATTAATATAGTTTTCTGTGGGCAAGCAGATGGCGACTACTGCATGGTGTATCGGAAACTAGAGCTGATGTGGTCTATCCAGTGCAGTTTTCCGAATCAGCACCCCAAATAACTCCAGGAAATAGTCAGTTCTCCATCCTTTAAATTGCACTGGATAGACCACATCAGCTCTAGATTATTAAATACGATTTTCTGTGGGCGAGCAGATGGCGACTACTGGATGGTGTACGTTCTGTATCAGAAACTGGAGCTGATGTGGTCTATCCAATGCAATTTTCTGAATCAGTACCCCAAATAACCCCAGCAAAAAGTAAGTTCTCCATCCTTTAAATTGCACTGGATAGACCACATCAGCTCTAGATTATTAAATATAGTTTTCTGTGGGCAAGCAGATGGCGACTACTGGATGGTGTACGTTCTGTATCAGAAACTAGAGCTGATGTGGTCTATCCAATGCAATTTTCTGAATCAGTACCCCAAATAACTCCAGGAAATAGTCAGTTCTCCATCCTTTAAATTGCACTGGATAGACCACATCAGCTCTAGATTATTAAATACGATTTTCTGTGGGCGAGCAGATGGCGACTACTGGATGGTGTACGTTCTGTATCAGAAACTAGAGCTGATGTGGTCTATCCAATGCAATTTTCTGAATCAGTACCCCAAATAACCCCAGCAAAAAGTAAGTTCTCCATCCTTTAAATTGCACTGGATAGACCACATCAGCTCTAGATTATTAAATACGGTTTTCTGTGGGCGAGCAGATGGCGACTACTGGATGGTGTATGTTCTGTATCAGAAACTAGAGCTGATGTGGTCTATCCAATGCAATTTTCTGAATCAGTACCCCAAATAACCCCAGCAAAAAGTAAGTTCTCCATCCTTTAAATTGCACTGGATAGACCACATCAGCTCTAGATTATTAAATATAGTTTTCTGTGGGCGAGCAGATGGCGACTACTGGATGGTGTATGTTCTGTATCAGAAACTAGAGCTGATGTGGTCTATCCAATGCAATTTTCTGAATCAGTACCCCAAATAACCCCAGCAAAAAGTAAGTTCTCCATCCTTTAAATTGCACTGGATAGACCACATCAGCTCTAGATTATTAAATACGGTTTTCTGTGGGCGAGCAGATGGCGACTACTGGATGGTGTATGTTCTGTATCAGAAACTAGAGCTGATGTGGTCTATCCAATGCAATTTTCTGAATCAGTACCCCAAATAACCCCAGCAAAAAGTAAGTTCTCCATCCTTTAAATTGCACTGGATAGACCACATCAGCTCTAGATTATTAAATATAGTTTTCTGTGGGCGAGCAGATGGCGACTACTGGATGGTGTATGTTCTGTATCAGAAACTAGAGCTGATGTGGTCTATCCAATGCAATTTTCTGAATCAGTACCCCAAATAACCCCAGCAAAAAGTAAGTTCTCCATCCTTTAAATTGCACTGGATAGACCACATCAGCTCTAGATTATTAAATACAGTTTTCTGTGGGCAAGCAGATGGCGACTACTGGATGGTGTACGTTCTGTATCAGAAACTAGAGCTGATGTGGTCTATCCAATGCAATTTTCTGAATCAGTACCCCAAATAACTCCAGGAAATAGTCAGTTCTCCATCCTTTAAATTGCACTGGATAGACCACATCAGCTCTAGATTATTAAATACGGTTTTCTGTGGGCGAGCAGGTGGCGACTACTGGATGGTGTACGTTCTGTATCAGAAACTAGAGCTGATGTGGTCTATCCAATGCAATTTTCTGAATCAGTACCCCAAATAACTCCAGGAAATAGTCAGTTCTCCATCCTTTAAATTGCACTGGATAGACCACATCAGCTCTAGATTATTAAATATAGTTTTCTGTGGGCGAGCAGATGGCGACTACTGGATGGCGTACGTTCTGTATCAGAAACTGGAGCTGATGTGGTCTATCTAATGCACCCCAAGTAACCAAACCAAATCTAAAGTTGACCAAAAACCAATTCGTAACCCTTTTGGTACTAATGTCCCTGGTCAAAAAAGGTTGGGAACCACTGCCGTAGACCAACATCAACCATCCAGTGGTCCTACAATCCTTTCTATGGGAACAGACTGTATTTAAATACAAAGTACTTCTGAAAAGGCAACTTGGACAGGGCTCTTTTTCCCCCCACCCAGATCCTCTCCTTGCAATTGATCTGCCATGGCAACATTAGCGGCAGTTATCTAGCCTCCGGTGGAAGACATCAGGCGGTGTGTCAAGATCTTGAGTCAGCTTTTCTTCCCCATGCTAACCGCCAGCTGATGGGCAGTTTAATAAAAAATGACAAGAGAGAAGGAATTTATCTTCCCATCTCCTCTGTGCCGCTGCCCTTGGCTCTTTGCTAATCTCTGCAGAGAATGCAAAAGCGACATTGAAAAAAGAGAGAGAAGGGAAGAGAAAGAGAAGGCGAGTGAAGTGCACCAACTAGGTTTATGCAGGAAGCAATCACATTGGATCCAAACGGATCCAGATTTTGAGGATCTTTTGCAAGTGTCCCCAAACTTTTTAAACAGGGGGCCCGTTCACGATCCTTCGGACCGTTGGAGGGCCGGACTATAGTTGGCCACTGAGCAATAATAATAATAATAATAATAATAATAATAATAATAATAATAATAATAATAATAATAATAATAATAATATTATAATAATAATAATATAATATTATAATAATAATAACCTGCAAAGGTTGTGGAAAATGAACACGCAAAGATACTGTGGGACTTCCGAATCCAGACTGACAAAGTTCTGGAACACAACACACCAGACATCACAGTTGTGGAAAAGAACAAAGTTTGGATCATTGATGTTGCCATCCCAGGTGACAGTCGCATTGAAGAAAAACAACAGGAAAAACTCAGCCGCTATCAGGACCTCAAGATTGAACTTCAAAGACTCTGGCAGAAACCAGTGCAGGTGGTCCCAGTGGTGATGGGCACACTGGGTGCCGTGCCAAAAGATCTCAGCCGGCATTTGGAAACAATAGACATTGACAAAATTACGATCTGCCAACTGCAAAAGGCCACCTTACTGGGATCTGCACGCATCATCCGAAAATACATCACACAGTCCTAGATACTTGGGAAGTGTTCGACTTGTGATTTTGTGATATGAAATCCAGCATGTCTATCTTGTTTGCTGTGTCATACAACGTCGTTGTGATAATAATAATAATAATAATAATTCCAGCATATCTATCTTGTTTGCTGTGTCATACCATAAAATAACAACAACAACAACAATAAAGAGGGTTGGAAGAGACCCCTTGGGCCATTAAGTCCAACCCCCTTTTGCCTTTGTGCACCAAAAGCACAAGCAAAGCACCCCTGACAGATGGCCACCCAGCCTCAATGTTAATAATAATAATAATAATAATAATAATAATAATAATAATAATAATAATAATAATAATAAAGAGGGTTGGAAGAGACCCTTTGGGCCATTAAGTCCAACCCCCTTTTGCCTTTGTGCACCAAAAGCACAAGCAAAGCACCCCTGACAGATGGCCACCCAGCCTCAATGTTAATAATAATAATAATAATAATAATAATAATAATAATAATAATAATAATAATAATAATAAAGAGGGTTGGAAGAGACCCTTTGGGCCATTAAGTCCAACCCCCTTTTGCCTTTGTGTACCAAAAGCACAAGCAAAGCACCCCTGACAGATGGCCACCCAGCCTCAATGTTAATAATAATAATAATAATAATAATAATAATAATAATAATAATAATAATAAAGAGGGTTGGAAGAGACCCTTTGGGCCATTGAGTCCAATCCCCTTATGCCTTTGTGCATCAAAAACACTAGCAAAGCACCCCTGACAGATGGCCACCCAGCCTCAATGTTAATAATAATAATAATAATGTGATTTTGTGATACGAAATCCAGCATATCTATCTTGTTTGCTGTGTCATAAAATATAATAATAATAATAATAATAATAATAATAATAATAATAATAATAATAATAATGGTTGTAAGAGAAGAAGAGACCCCTTGGGCCATTAAGTCCAACCCCCTTTTGCCTTTGTGTACCAAAAGCACAAGCAAAGCACCCCTGACAGATGGCCACCCAGCCTCAATGTTAATAATAATAATAATAATAATAATAATAATAATAATAATAAAGAGGGTTGGAAGAGACCCTTTGGGCCATTGAGTCCAATCCCCTTATGCCTTTGTGCATCAAAAGCACTAGCAAAGCACCCCTGACAGATGGCCACCCAGCCTCAATGTTAATAATAATAATAATAATGTGATTTTGTGATACGAAATCCAGCATATCTATCTTGTTTGCTGTGTCATAAAATATAATAATAATAATAATAATAATAATAATAATAATAATAATAATAATAATGGTTGTAAGAGAAGAAGAGACCCCTTGGGTCATTTAGTCTAACCCCCTTCTGCCCTTGTGCCATGGGGGCCGGATAAATGGCTTCGATGGGCCGCATCTGGCCCCCGGGCCTTAGTTTGGGGACCCCTGATCTTTTGTCTCTGCTCGATCGAGCATCAAGGTTGAATATTGTACTTCTTTGGATGTCATGTTCTTTATTAATGTGCTAACACAACACACTACTCAGGAGACACCAATGGCCCTCCTTCCAATGATATTGCAGGTTATGGTGAGCACCGTGAACATGTCCAAGAGCCCTGCCCATGTCCTCCACAAACACCACACTCCCCACCACCCAAGCAAAGGCTTTCATACATGGGCAATTTCATCCTAGATGTTCTGTTTTTCCTCCCCTACAGACATCCCTGTGTTTCTGACTCTCTCCATTGCTGTGGAATTTGCATAACTCTGCCCACTGCCTCTCCCTTAACCCTTTCCTAATCTTTTCTATGGCACACAGCAAACAGAGGAGTTGATCAGCAACTGAACATCCTAGATGTTCTGTTTTTCCTCCACCACAGACATCCCTGTGTTTCTGACTCTCTCCATTGCTGTGGAAATTGCATGGCTCCACTCACTGCCTCTCCCTTAACCCTTTCCTAATCTTTTCTATGGCACACAGCAAACAGAGGAGTTGATCAGCAACTGAACATCCTAGATGTTCTGTTTTTCCTCCACCACAGACATCCCTGTGTTTCTGACTCTCTCCATTGCTGTGGAAATTGCATGGCTCCACTCACTGCCTCTCCCTTAACCCTTTCCTAATCTTTTCTATGGCACACAGCAAACAGAGGAGTTGATCAGCAACTGAACATCCTAGATGTTCTGTTTTTCCTCCACCACAGACATCCCTGTGTTTCTGACTCTCTCCATTGCTGTGGAAATTGCATGGCTCCACCCACTGCCTCTCCCTTAACCCTTCCCTAATCTTTTCTATGGCACACAGCAAACAGAGGAGTTGATCAGCAACTGAACATCTTAGATGTTCTGTTTTTCCTCCACCACAGACATCCCAGTGTTTCTGACTCTCTCCATTGCTGTGTAATTTGCATAACTCTGCCCACTGCCTCTCCCTTAACCCTTTCCCCATCTTTTCTATGGCACATAGCAAACAGAGGAGTTGATCAGCAACTGAACATCCCAGATGTTCTGTTTTTCCTCCACCACAGGCATCCCAGTGTTTCTGACTCTCTCCATTGCTGTGGAATTTGCATAACTCCATCCACTGCCTTTCCTTAACCCTTTCCTAATCTTTTCTATGGCACACAGCAAACAGAGGAATTGATCAGCAACTGAACATACTAGAGAGGTTTGTGGGGGGATTGATTTTGTCATTTGGGAGTTGTAGTTGCTGGGGTTTATAGTTCACCTACAATCAATGAGCATTCTGAACTCCACCAACGATGGAACTGATCCAAACTCAGCACCCAAAACTCCCATGACATATATATAATACTAGCTGTGCCCGGCCACGCATTGCTGTGGTGAAGTCTGGTGGTCTGGGAAATAAAGTCTTGAGGAATTGGTGGTAGTTAAGGCAAAGGGTAAAGGTTTCCCCCTGACATTAAGTCCATTATAAATGGGTTATATAGCTATGTGGAAGGGCCTTGAGTCTACACTGCAATATAATCCAGTTCAAATCAGATAATCTGTATTTTATAGGCAGTGTGGAAGAGGCCTAAGTGAGACCTAACTCTGCCTGTCCCCTGGGCTGAGTAGGTTGCTAGGAGACCAAGTGGGTGGAGCTTAGCCTTCTAACTGGCAGCAATTGGATAAAAACAATTATTCTTCTCCCTCTAATTAGGACTTAATTTTTCTGTTCTTTTTGTTGTATGAACGTAGAGGCATGGATGAGGGGTTGTGCTGCCAAGTTTAGTGTTTCTGGAATGTGTAGTTTTGTTGTTTTGTCCTAGGCCGAAATTTCATTACCCTTTTATATATATAGATACAATAATGTATAAACATATAATATATTGTATATATTTATAATATTGATAATAATATTGTAATGTAATACAATATTATACTAATAATAGCACAATATAATAATATTAGCTATATCTATAAATATAAAAGAGTGATGGCATCACGGCGACCCACAAAACAACAAAACTACAGGCCCCCCAACCTCGAAATTTGACGACACAACTCATCATCCACGGCTCTAGGTTGATACAACAAAAAGAAAAGAAAAATAAAGTCCTAATTAGAGAGAGAGAGGAATAGTTGCTTTTATCCAATTGCTGCCAGTTAGAAGGCTAAGCTCCTCCAACTTGGTCTCCTAGCAACCCAATAAAAATAATAAAAAACACTAAAAAATTAAGACAATAAAATACCATAATAACAAAAAATAACTAAAAATTATACAAGAAAATAATAAAATATAATAAATAAAAAGATAACTTACAATAAAATTAATTAAAAAATACAAATAACGTCAAATAAAAATTACACAAAATTTTTTAACCAATACCACCACCACTTTGCCACAGCAATGCGTATTATATATTAAATGTAATATTACTAATAATATTACCATATAATGATATAGTACAATATAGTAATTTAATGCTTATATTGTGCTATGCTAATAATATATTGTATGTTCATTAGATTTGTAAGCCGCTCTGAGTCCCCTCTGGAGTGAGAAAAGCAGGATATAAATGTAGTAAATAAATAATAAACAAATAGTTGACCTACATCCGGAGAGCACTGTGGACTCAAACAATGATGGATCTGGACCAAACTTGGCACAAATACTCAATATGCCCAAATGTGAACACTGGTGGAGTTTGGGGAAAATAGGCCTTGACATCTGGGAGTTGTAGTTGCTGGGATTTATAGTTCACCTACAATCAAAGAGCCCCTTGAACCTCACCAACAATAGAATTTGGCGAAACTTGGCATACAAAACTCCCATGACCAGCAGAAAATACTGGAAAGATTTGGTGGGTATTGACTTTGAATTTGGGAGTTGTAGTTCACCTACATCCGGAGAGCACTGTGGACTCAAACAATGATGTATCTGGATCAAACTTGGCACGAATATTCAATAAGCCTAAATGTGAACACTGGTGGAGTTTGGGAAAAATAGAACCTTGACAATTGGGAGTTGTAGTTGCTGGGATTTATAGTTCACCTACAATCAAAGAGCCCCTTGAACCTCACCAACGATAAAATTGGGCCAAACTTGGCATACAAAACTGCCATGACCAGCAGAAAATACGGGAAAGATTTGGTGGGTATTGACTTTGAGTTTGGGAGTTGTAGTTCACCTACATCCGGAGAGCACTGTGGACTCAAACAATGATGGATGTGGACCAAACTTGGCACAACTCTATATCTATATATATAATGTATAAACATATAATATATTGTATATATTTATAATATTGATAATAATATTGTAATGTAATACAATATTATACTAGTAATAACACAATATAATAATATTAGCTATATCTATATATATAAAAGAGTGATGGCATCACGGCGACCCACAAAACAACAGAACTACAGGCCCCCCAACCTCGAAATTTGACAACACAACCCATCATCCACGCCTCTAGGTTGATACAACAAAAAGAAAAGAAAAATAAAGTCCTAATTAGAGAGAGAGGAATAATTGCTTTTATCCAATTGACGCCAGTTAGAAGGCTAAGCTCCTCCAACTTGGTCTCCTAGCAACCCAATAAAAAATAATAAAAAACACTAAAAAATAATTAAAAACACTAAAAATTAATACAATAAAATAAAATATAATAAATAAAAAGATAACTTACAATAAAATTAATTAAAAAAATACAAATAACATCAAATAAAAATTACACAACAATTTTTAACCAATACCACCACCACTTTGCCACAGCAACGCGTGGCCGGGCACAGCTAGTACTCAATATACCCAAATTTGAACAATGGTGGAGTTTGGGAAAAATAGAACCTTGAAATCTGGGAGTTGTAGTTGCTGGGATTTATAGTTCACCTACAATCAAAGAGCCCCTTGAACCTCACCAACGATAGAATTGGGCCAAACTTGGCATACAAAACTCCCATGATGAACAGAAAATACTGGAGGGATTTGGGTTCCGAAGACCATCAGAAATATGTCTTTTGTGATGGTCTTTGGTGACGCCACTGGAAACCCCCAGGTTGAGAAACACTGGTCTGCGTCCTTTTAGCAAAACATGAAATGATGGCATTGCCATTGAGATTGTCCAAGGCTATTACAGCTGTGATCTTTTTCCCTTTGAATATCCGGATTTTCACCTCCGAGCCTTGCCTTGTGCAACCCCATTTCTCATATCCCGGATCAATTGCATTGCATTGCAGCGTTTCCTGCCTTACAAAGGTGAGCGGTAGTCACACATCGAGAGCATACTTCCCGCTCATGTTTTTTCTTTCTTTATTTCTTTCGTAAATCCACCGGGTCAGATGTAATATCGCACTCCCCCCGCTGCTCCAAATACATGCTCCGGGTCTAATAAAGCAATGTTACAGAAGTCATGTTTCTTCCCCGGTTGCTATGGCAGCCTATGGGGGGGACGTCGAGATGTCGGATGACCTGCCTGGCAGTGACTTCGTCCCCAAAGGCTGCCTCCCCAGGCCTGCCAGAGATACAAATTGTGGGGCTGTGGTCACTGGGAACGCAGGAGCAAACCCTTGGCTGCTGCATTACTAAATGGAGACGACACTTCAGAAAGCATTGAACCATTTAAGAGAATTTTCCGGGAATATGATTTCATACCGTGGGGTTGAGAAGTCCATACTACGTAACAAAACTACGGTGAGGTGGATCTGTAATTGGCTAAGCGAACGAACCCAAAGGGTGATTCTCACCAATGCGTCGTCTTCATCATGGAAAGAAGTGACAAGTGGAGTGCCATCAGCAGGGCTCTGTCCTGGGCCCGGTTCTGTTCAGGATCTTTATTAACGACTTAGACGAAGGGTTAGAAGGCACGATCATCAAGTTTGCAGACGACACCAAACTGGGAGGGAGAGCCAACACTCCAGAAGACAGGAGCAGAATTCGAAACGATCTTGACAGACTAGAGAGATGGGCCAAAACTCACAAAATGAAGTTCAACAGGGACAAATGCAAGATGCTTCACTTCAGCAGAAAAAATGGAAATCAAAGATACAGAATGGGGGACGATGCCTGGCTTGACAGCAGTGTGTGCGAAAAAGACCTTGGAGTCCTCGTGGAGAGGAAGGTGAACATGAGCCAACAATGTGATGCGGCAGCTAAAAAAGCCAATGGGATTCTGTCCTGCATCAATAGGGGTATAGCGTCTAGATCCAGGGAAGTCCTGCTCCCCCTTATTCTATTCTGCCTTGGTCAGACCACACCTGGAATCACACTGGGTCCAATTTTGGGCACCACAGTTGAAGGGAGATGTTGACAAGCTGGAAAGCGTCCAGAGGAGGGTGACTATAATGATCAAGGGTCTGGAGAACAAGCCCTATGAGGAGCGGCTTAAAGAGCTGGGCATATTTAGCCTGCAGAAGAGAAGGCTGAGAGGAGACATGAGAGCCATGTATAAATATGTGAGGGGAAGTCAAAGGGAGGAGGGAGGGAGCTTGTTTTCTGCTGCCCTGCAGACTAGGACACAAGGGAACAATGGCTTCAAACTACAGGAAAGGAGATTCCACCTGAACATCAGGAAGAACTTCCTCACAGTGAGAAGGGCTGTTCAGCAGTGGAACTCTCTCCCCGGGGCTGTGGTGGAGGCTCCTTCTTTGGAAGCTTTTAAGCAGAGGCTGGATGGCCATCTGTCGGGGGTGCTTTGAATGCGATTTCCTGCTTCTTAGCGGGGGGTTGGACTAGATGGCCCATGAGGTCTCTTCCAACTCTACTATTCTATGATTCTATACTGCTGTTGAGCCACATCCCTAGTTGTTGCTAAAACCAATGGGTTTCCCTCCACTCCCAATAGACTAGAATACCATATATACGCGAGTATAAGCCGACCCAAATATAAGCCGAGGCACCTGCCATATATACTCGAGTATAAGCCGACCCAAATATAAGCTGAGGCACCTACCTTATATATTTGAGTATAAGGCAACCCGAATATAAGCCAAGGCACCTGCCGTATATACTAAAATATAAGCTGACCCAAATATAAGCCGAGGCACCTGCCATATATACTCGAGTATAAGCCGACCCAAATATAAGCTGAGGCACCTACCTTATATATTTGAGTATAAGGCAACCCGAATATAAGCCAAGGCACCTGCCGTATATACTAAAATATAAGCTGACCCAAATATAAGCCGAGGCACCTGCCATATATACTCAAGTATAAGCCGACCCAAATATAAGCTGAGGCACCTACCTTATATATTTGAGTATAAGGCAACCCGAATATAAGCCAAGGCACCTGCCGTATATACTAAAATATAAGCTGACCCAAATATAAGCTGAGGCAGCTGACATATATACTCGAGTATAAGCCGACCCAAATATAAGCTGAGGCACCTACCTTATATATTTGAGTATAAGGCAACCCGAATATAAGCCAAGGCACCTGCCGTATATACTAAAATATAAGCTGACCCAAATATAAGCCGAGGCAGCTGACATATATACTCGAGTATAAGCCGACCCAAATATAAGCTGAGGCACCTACCTTATATATTTGAGTATAAGGCAACCCGAATATAAGCCAAGGCACCTGCCGTATATACTAAAATATAAGCTGACCCAAATATAAGCCGAGGCACCTGCCATATATACTTGAGTATAAGCTGACCCAAATATAAGCCGAGGCACCTACCTTATATACTCGAGTATAAGGCAACCCGAATATAAGCCACGGCACCTGCCATATATACTCAAATTTAAGCTGACCCAAATATAAGATGAGGCATCTACTGTACATATTCCCATATAAGCTGACCCGAATATAAGATGAGGCACCTAACTTATATACCCGAGTATAAGCCAAGGCACCTACCATATATACTCGAGTATAAGCTCACCCAAATATAAGCCGAGGCACCTACCTTATATACTCGAGTATAAGGCAACCCGAATATAAGCCACGGCACCTGCCATATATACTCAAATTTAAGCTGACCCAAATATAAGCTGAGGCACCTACTGTACATATTCCAGTATAAGCTGACGTGAATATAAGCTGAGGCACCTACCTTATATACTCGAATATAAGTATAAGTATAAGTATAATCACAACTGTGATGTCTGGTGTGTTGTGTTCCAGAACTTTGTCAGTCTGGATTCAGAAGTCCCACAGTATCTTTTCATGTTCATTTTCCAATACTTTTGCAGGTTTGTGATCCCACCAGTTCTTTGCTGCAGGGAGGTGGTACTTGAGGCATAAGTTCCAATGAATCATTTGGGCCACATTGTTGTGCCTCTGTTTGTAGTCTGTCTGTGCGATTTTCTTACAGCAGCTGAGGATATGATCAATGGTTTTGTCGGTTTCCTTGCACAGTCTGCATTTTGGGTCATCAGCTGATTTTTGGATCTTGGCCTGAATTGCCTTTGTCCTGATGGCTTGCTCCTGGGCTGCAAGGATCAGGCCTTCTGTCTCCTTCTTCAGAGTCCCATTCGTGAGCCAGAGCCAGGTCTTCTCCTTGTCAGCTTTTCCTTCAATTTTGTCAAGGAACTTTCCATGCAATGTTTTGTTGTGCCAGTTGTCAGCTCTAGTTTGTAGTGCGGTTTTCTTGTACTGATTTTTTTTTTTGTCTGCTGTGCTTTGAGGAGTTTCTGATTGTTGACTTCAATCAAAGCAGGTTCTTCACTTTGCTTTCCATATTCTGCCAGGGCATGTTCTTCTTCTGTGACGGCTTGTTTTACTTGTAAGACTCCTCTGCCCCCTGATCTTCTGGGCAAATATAGCCGGTCAACATCACTGTGAGGGTGCAGTGAATGATGAATGGTCATGAGTTTTCTTGTTTTTCTGTCCAAATTGTCCAGATTATTATTATTATTATTATTATTATTATTATTATTATTATTATTATTATTATTCACTAGAATCATAGAATCATAGAATAGTAGAGTGGGAAGAGACGTCATGGGCCATCTAGTCCAACCCCCTGCCAAGAAGCAGGAAGTCGCATTCAAAGCACCACTGGGCATGCATACTCAGCATCAGAGTGACTGCGCGGCTTTCATTATTGTGTCACCTATCATTTCATACGAAACTGTCACCTGACATTTCGTGTCAACACGAAACAACAGCACGAAGTAATTACTGTATTTACGAATTTAGCACCAAAATATCACGATGTATTGAAAACATTGACTACAAAAATGGCTTGGATTATCCAGAGGCTTGGATAAGTGAGGCTTGGATTAGTGAGACTCTACTGTAGTAATATATAATGCTAATATTGTGCTATGCTAATAATATAATATATTGTATGTACATACAGCTGCTCTGAGTTCCCTTCAGGGTGAGAAGGGTGGGATATAAATGTAGTAAATAAAGGTAGTAAATGAATAAATAATTTTGGACTTAGGTTCGCCCAAAGTCTGAAATGACTTGAAGACACACAACAACAACAACAATCCCAATTAACCTGACTATCTCATTGGCCAGAAGCAGGCCCACACGTCCTATTGAAATCCCGATAGGTTTATGTTGGTTAAAATTATTTTCATTTTAAAATATTGTATTGGTCTTTCATTGTTATTGTTGTTGTTTTGCACTACAAATAAGATATGTGCAGTGTGCATAGGAATTTGCTCATTTTTTTTTTCAAATGATAATTCGGCCCCTCAACAGTCTGAAGGATTGTGGACCGGCCCTCGGCTTTAAAAGTTTGAGGACCCCTGTCTTATACTTTTGATGCTTCCTCTGTCCAAACAGATCTCTTCCCATTTTCTTTTAAAGGCTAGCTCCCTTTTTTAATGGCAAATTTCCTCCTATGGAAAGTGGTCATAGGAAAAGAGCTACGTAATTGAATATCCTTTCTCAGGGACCACAGAAACCATCAGTGCAAATATCAGCTCTCTTTCCGAGTCGACTTTACCTTTAGAAAAAGTCCTTCCTGCCCCCTGGTCTCCTTCCCCCGCCTCATTTTATTGCTTCCTTAACATATTTTTCTTCCCTGCATTGAAGAAATGAATATCAGCGAAGAGTCCGCATGTGGGAATGTACCAATGTGTATTTGTCCAGCCCAGTAATGAACATTCCCTTACATTGGGATATCAAATATGGACTTAAGGGAAACCTTTGAGATGTATTTTTTTCACTTCTAAGTTTCTCTGTGTCTGCTCAATGTTTGACATTTTGTTCGGCTAGAGGAGTGAATGTCATGTGCAATGTACTACTGAGCTGGAGCCAGAATAAAACTGAAAAGAGAACAGAAGGAAAAATATAGAGCAGCGGTTTTCAAAGTGTGCTTACAACCTCTGAGGATGCCTGCCATAGATGTGGGCAAAACATCAGGAGAGAATACTTCTGGAACATGGCAAGACAGTCCAAACAACAACCCTGACTAACAAAAATATTGCACATCCCTAATGTTTACATGTGGAGAGACATTAGGTTCAGCCCTGTCTACTTCCAACTAATGCAACTTCTATGAGAATTCAATGTTCCAGGTGGTCTAGCAAGTATCCGACACTACAATGTTCATGTTTGCTGACATAGAGTCACATCCCACATTCAGCATAAAAGGAGGTGGGAAGCAATTCAGAAAGACCAGGGTTTGAAAAATGGAAATGACACCAAAACCACATGTTGGCACAGCTCGGATGTTTACTCTCCTGCGTGGCGTACCTACTGCAGAGCTGGTAAAAGTCAAAGAACAAGTTCAGGCATCTTGCTATGGTGTATGAGGATGAATGAAAAGTAATGCCTCCACCTTGGTAACTCCTCAACAGACGGCAGTCCTGGTCTCCAGCAGGTCCTGGCTTGTTCAGTAGACTCTCCTCTACAGTTAGTTCCATTTGGAGGGAAGCCTTAGCATTGAACGGTTGTGTTGTTAAAGTGCGAAGTATGGAACCCTGCGCAGACGGTTCCATTTGGCGGGAAGCTTTAGCATTGAATGATTGTGTTGTTAAAGTGCGAAGTATGGAACCCTGTGCAGATGGTTCTATTTGGCAGGAAGCCTTAGCATTGAATGATTGTGTTGTTAAAGTGCGAAGTTTGGAACCCTGCGCAGACGGTTCCATTTGGCGGGAAGCTTTAGCATTGAACGGTTGTGTTGTTAAAGTGCAAAGTATGGAACCCTGCGCAGACGGTTCCATTTGGCGGGAAGCTTTAGCATTGAACGGTTGTGTTGTTAAAGTGCAAAGTATGGAACCCTGCGCAGACGGTTCCATTTGGCGGGAAGCTTTAGCATTGAATGGTTGTGTTGTTAAAGTGCAAAGTATGGAACCCTGTGCAGACGGTTCCATTTGGCGGGAAGCTTTAGCATTGAACGGTTGTGTTGTTAAAGTGCAAAGTATGGAACCCTGCGCAGACGGTTCCATTTGGTGGGTAGCCTTAGCATTGAACGGTTGTGTTGTTAAAGTGCGAAGTATGGAACCCTGTGAAGATGGTTCTATTTGGCAGGAAGCCTTAGCATTGAATGATTGTGTTGTTAAAGTGCGAAGTTTGGAACCCTGCGCAGACGGTTCCATTTGGCAGGAAGCCTTAGCATTGAATGGTTGTGTTGTTAAAGTGCAAAGTATGGAACCCTGTGCAGACGGTTCCATTTGGCGGGAAGCTTTAGCATTGAATGGTTGTGTTGTTAAAGTGCAAAGTATGGAACCCTGCGCAGACGGTTCCATTTGGCGGGAAGCTTTAGCATTGAACGGTTGTGTTGTTAAAGTGCAAAGTATGGAACCCTGCGCAGACGGTTTCATTTGGTGGGTAGCCTTAGCATTGAACGGTTGTGTTGTTAAAGTGCATAGTATGGAACCCTGCGCAGACGGTTCCATTTGGTGAGAAGCTTAGCATTGAACGGTTGTGTTGTTAAAGTGCAAAGTATGGAACCCTGTGCAGACGGTTCCATTTGGCGGGAAGCCTTAGCATTGAATGGTTGTGTTGTTAAAGTGCAAAGTATGGAACCCTGCGCAGACGGTTCCATTTGGCGGGAAGCTTTAGCATTGAACGGTTGTGTTGTTAAAGTGCAAAGTATGGAACCCTGCGCAGACGGTTCCATTTGGTGGGTAGCCTTAGCATTGAACGGTTGTGTTGTTAAAGTGCATAGTATGGAACCCTGCGCAGACGGTTCCATTTGGTGAGAAGCTTAGCATTGAACGGTTGTGTTGTTAAAGTGCAAAGTATGGAACCCTGCGCAGACGGTTCTATTTGGCAGGAAGCCTTGGCATTGAATGATTGTGTTGTTAAAGTGCGAAGTTTGGAACCCTGCGCAGACAGTTCCATTTGGCGGGAAGGCTTAGCATTGAACGGTTGTGTTGTTAAAGTGCGAAGTATGGAACCCTGCGCAGACGGTTCCATTTGGCGGAAAGCCTTCGCATTGAACGGTTGTGTTGTTAAAGTGCAAAGTATGGAACCCTGTGCAGATGGTTCTATTTGGCAGGAAGCCTTCGCATTGAACAGTTGTGTTGTTAAAGTGCAAAGTATGGAACCCTGCGCAGATGGTTCCATTTGGCGGGAAGCCTTCGCATTGAACGGTTGTGTTGTTAAAGTGCGAAGTATGGAACCCTGCGCAGACGGTTCCATTTGGCGGAAAGCCTTCGCATTGAACGGTTGTGTTGTTAAAGTGCAAAGTATGGAACCCTGTGCAGATGGTTCTATTTGCCAGGAAGCCTTAGCATTGAACGGTTGTGTTGTTAAAGTGCGAAGTATGGAACCCTGTGCAGACGGTCGGTCAATGTGACTTAAGCATCGTGCAGTCATTGAATTCCTGACAGCAGAAGGTGTCACCCCAAAGGAGATTCATCAGAGAATGCAAGCTGTTTAGGGTGATTGTGTTGATGTGAGTCCTGTGTGGTGAACAAGAGTCTGAAAGGAAAAGGGAAATGTGGCTGCGTAAACAGAGTGTCGACTTCTTCCGTGACGGCTTCAGAAAACTTGTTCATCGTTGGCAGAAATGTATCCAATGGTCTGGTGATTATGTGGAAATAGTGGTAGTTAAAGAGCACATTCTAAGGATTATTTCTGCATTTGATTTATTAAAATATTCCCATCCAGACCCAAGTAACGAAGGTGGAGGCATTACATTTCATTCAACCCTCGTATATACTCATGACCTGGATATTAGTGCACGTCTGGCAGCCAAAGGACTCTCAAGGACAAACATTTCATGCATGCTTATTCAAAGAGATCTGCCACTTACAAAGACCTGAAGTCAAGAGGGTGATTCAGTAAACATTTTATTGTGGTCATATGGAGAGGAGACATAAAGAATGTCAGAGTTTTATATTATTTGGGTCATTTCTTAAGTGAAAATGAATAAGTGTTTGCAGGAATCATGTCCCATCTGTGTTTGACCAGCAGCAATTAAGACACCTGCTTTAGATTGAGGGCTATTCATAGAGTCTGAGTAAGTCTTATGTCAGTGTTGTAGGTGTGGTGTGTTAGTGTTGTTGTAAAGTGCAGTGTTGTAGTGTGTGCTGTGATGGTGGCAAAGATGGTATTGCTGCTGAAAAGCTACTGAAGGAGAACCGAAGAGAGGTTTGAAGAGGTTTGAAGACGGAGAGTCCAGAAACCAGAAAGGTTAAAGCAGGGGTCCCCAAACTTTTTAAGCAAAGGGCCGGTCCACAATCCTTCATACTGTTGAGGGGCCGAATTATCATTTGGGGGGAAAAACCGAACAAATTCCTATGCACCTCACATGTCTTATTTGTAGTGCAAAACAACAACAATGAAAGAACAATACAATATTTAAAAATGAAAATAATTTTAACCAACATAAACCTATCAGGATTTCAATAGGAAGTGTGGGCCTGCTTCTGGCCAATGAGATAGTCAGGTTAATTAGGATTGTTGTTGTTGTTGTGTGTCTTCAAGTCATTTCAGACTTTGGGCGGGCCTAAGTCCAAAATTATTTATTTATTCATTTACTACATTTATTTACTACATTTATATCCCACTCTTCTAACCCCGAAGGGAACTCAGAACAGCTGTATGTACATGCAATCTATATATATAAAAGAGTGATGGCATCACGGCGACCCACAAAACAACAAAACTACAAGCCCCCCAACCTCGAAATTTCACAACACAACCCATCATCCACGCCTCTAGGTTGATACAACAAAAAGCAAAGAAAAATAAAGTCCTAATTAGAGGGAAAAAAATAATTGTTTTTATCCAATTGCTGCCACTTAGAAGGCTAAGCTCTGCCCACTTGGTCTCCTAGCAACCCACTGAGCCCAGTGTTAATAAAAGAATAAAAAATAAAATAAATACAAATAATACAATAAAAAAATAAAAAACACTAAAATAATTAAAAACACTAAAATTAATACAATAAAATACTATAATAATAAAACTAAAAATAATACAACAAAATAATAAAATATAATAAATAAAAAAGATAAGTTACAATAAAATTAATTTAAAAAATACAAATGACGTCAAATAAAAATTCCACAACAACTTTTAACCAATACCACCACCACTTTGCCACAGCAACGCGTGGCCGGGCACAGCTAGTATATTATATTATTAGCATAGCACAATATTAGCATTATACTATATTGAACTATACCATTATACTGTAATGTTATATGTAATATATAACATATAATTAATATTATTATATCATATTATTGTTAGTATTGTATTGTATAAGATGATAATATTATCAATGTTATATGTATATACAATATATTATATTATTAAAACTGATATAAAAATATTATATTATAAATGAGGGCGGGGGCCAGGTAAATTACCTTAAAGGGCCGCATCCGGCCCCCGGGCCTTAGTTTGGGGACCCCTGGGTTAAAGCTTGAAGATAAGAAAGCTTTGTTTTTGCTGCTGATAAAAGCAAAGGACTGTGTTTTGTATGTTTTGTTTATATAAATCTTTCTTTACCAAAGGACAGTGTGTTTTGGGGTTTTTCTCCTTGGACGAGGGTGCAACTTCCGCAGAAGGGGTTGAGAGTTTGGAACCCAATTGGCTAGCTGCGACATGGGTTATGGGCCCAGAATCACCAGAAGAACCTGCACCAGTCCTGTTGTTTAGGAGAACCTGAAGGACTCTAAAACCCAGAACTCCTAAAGACTGTCAAGGTTGTATTTGTTGAACAACTATTAAATATAATATTGATTGTGGTCAAGAAACCAAAAGAAGACTAAGACTTGGAAGGGCAAGCAAAAAGACAGCTCATTTAATGCCAAAGTCAAAATTACCCATGCCATAATATTTCCAATGTTTACGTATGGTCGTGAAAAATGAAGAAAACTGTTGGGAAGACTATCAACTCCTCTGCACCCGCACACCGAATTTAAGGTAGCTTGATTTCCATTGGACGATATTAGAAGTGACAAGGCTAAATGAAGAGGCATTATTTAACGACGAAGCCCTCTTTAACCACCACGCTACTGTGTAATTACACCGGGAATGCATTATAAATCCAGAGTAATTGCATGTTCCCGAAGAATGCCTTGTAATTATATTTCATGTCACCAAATAGCTCCAAGATTAATTGCCCGCAAGAATGACAGTCGCTTTTCTCCTCCTCCCGTCCCCCCCTTTATGGCGTGATAACACCTGATAAGAAGAGCGGAAATTATGAGAGTTCCCAATCTGATAGGAATGCTGGAAGCCTTGGGAACGGACGGCAGAGGCCGGGAGGTTTTTAAACCGGTAGATTAACCTGTATTTTTTTTTTAATTCACTGAACCAGAAAAATCCCTGGATACATTTCCAAGAATAAAGGTTCAACCATATCTTTTTTTAATTTGACATCTCATTGCTCTGACTTATAAGAAGCACTGCTTGAATATCAAGCAAAAAGTGGGTGCTGGAAATAATATCATACGAAAACTGACTTGCACAACCTGGGATTCACAACCAGACACAGTGAAGACATCTGCCCTTGCGCTTGGCTACTCTGATGCTGAGTACGCATGCCCAGTGGGGAATATATCTCACCACGTTAAAACAGTGGACGTGGCTCTTAATGAGACACACCGCATTATCACAGGATTATCTATCACTACTGACCGAGAGGTCATGAGTTCGAAGCCCGGGTCGGGTTAAGCCTCTGACCATTAAAAAAAAAATAGCCCCGGCTTGCTGTTGACCTATGCAGCCCCGAAAGACAGTTGCATCTGTCAAGTAGGGAAAATTTAGGTACGCTTTATGCGGGAGGCTAATTTAACTAATTTACAACACCATAAAACTGCTAGCAAAACACGAGGGAAATAATGAGGAAGAACAGCCACCAGTGGACGGTGAAGCAACAGCTCCCCCTGTGGCCGGAATCATGAAGCTGGAAAGATGTTAAAATGCCTCTGTGTCTGTCTAAACTGAATGTTGTTTGTCTGTTGGCATTGAATGTTTGCCATATATGTGTTCATTGTAATCCGCCCTGAGTCCCCTTCGGGGTGAGAAGGGCGGAATATAAATACTGTAAATAAATAAATAAATTATGCCCAACACCGCTTGAGAAATAATACTGTTTAGTCCAGGGGTCCCCAAACTTTTAAAGTGGGGAGCCGATTCACAATCCCTCAGACTGTTGGGGACCGGACTAGGATGAAATAGTCCACAATTAGGATAGTTGTTGTTGCGTGCCTTCAAGTCATTTCAGACTTAGGCCAACGCTTAATCTAAAGTTTAGGACAGAGGCCAAGTCAATGGCCTTGGAGGGCCTTAGTTTAGGGACCCCGATCTAGACGATCTCATAAGACCATAGGTAAGCAAAAAGGCCTCCAAAGACCATCTAGATGGTCTCATAAGATCATCGGTAAGGAAAGGGACCCTCAAAGGCCATCTAGATGATCTCATCAGGCCATCAGAAGGCCATAGATAAGGGAAGGGACCCTCAAAGACCATCTAGATGGTTTCATAAGACCATAGGTAAGGAAAGAGAGCTCCAAAGACCATCTAGATGCTCTCATAAGACCATTGGTAAGGAAAGGGACCCCCAAAGGCCATCCAGATGAGCTAATCAGGCCATCAGAAGACCATAGATAAGGGAAGGAACCCTCAAAGACCATCTAGATGGTTTCACAAGACCATAGGTAAGGAAAGAGACCTCCAAAGACCATTTAGATGGTTTCATAAGACCATAGGTAAGGAAAGAGACCTCCAAAGACCACTTAGATGGTTTCATAAGACCATAGGTAAGGAAAGAGACCTCCAAAGACCATTTAGATGGTTTCATAAGACCATAGGTAAGGAAAGAGACCTCCAAAGACCATTTAGATGGTTTCATAAGACCATCGGTAAGGAAAGGGCCCTCCAAAGGCCATCTAGACAATCTCATTAAACCATAGATAAGGAAAGTGACCTCCAGAAGCCATCTAGATGGTCTCATAAGGCCGTAGCTAAGCAAAGAGACCTTCAAAGACCATCTAGACAATCTCATAAGACCATCGGTAAGCAAAGAGACCTTCAAAAACCAGGTAGACTTAGGTCAACCCTAAGTCTAAAATTTAGGACAGGGGCCAGGTAAATGATAAGGCTCACGGGCCTTAGTTTGGGGACCCTTATCGTAGAAAGTAGACATCCCAAGTCTTAGTCCAAGATCCTAATTTCAAATCAAATTAGTTCAGGCACCATCTATGAATTGCCTTAATAGTCCTCTAGTTTGGCCCTTCCTTATTTTGGATCTCAGCTCTCAGCATCCCAAACCCATGTTCCTCTGGGAGATGAAGTCCAAAATGTTGAGAACTAGTGAACCACCTCCAACTAGCAGTGATCGTGACACCAACCCCAAATAGGGAAACAAGTTGTCCAGGAACACTTGGCCTCTCTAAACGAATTCAAGTCCCCAGGGCCAGATCAGCTACATCCAAGAGTACTGAAGGAACTAGCGGAAGTTATTTCAGAACCACTGGCAATTATCTTCGAGAGTTCTTGGAGAACGGGAGAAGTCCCAGCAGATTGGAGGAGGGCGAATGTGGTCCCTATTTATCTTCAAGAAGGGAAAAAAGAACGACCCAAACAATTACCGTCCGGTCAGCCTCACATCGATACCAGGCAAGATTCTGGAAAAGATCATTAAGGAAGTGGTCTGTGAACACTTAGAAACAAATGCGGTCATTGCTCATAGTCAACACGGATTTACCAAAAACAAGTCATGCCAGACTCATCTGATCTCTTTTTTCGATAGAGTTACGAGTTGGGTCGATACAGGGAATGCCGTGGATGTAGCGTACCTGGATTTCAGTAAGGCCTTCGACAAAGTCCCCCACGACCTTCTGGCAAACAAACTAGTGAAATGTGGGCTAGACAAAACTACGGTTAGGTGGATCTGTAATTGGCTAAGCAAACGAACCCAAAGGGTGATTCTCACCAATGCGTCGTCTTCATCATGGAAAGAAGTGACAAGTGGAGTGCCATCAGCAGGGCTCCGTCCTGGGCCCGGTTCTGTTCAACATCTTTATTAACGACTTAGACGAAGGGTCAGAAGGCACGATCATCAAGTTTGCAGACAACACAAAACTGGGAGGGATAGCTAACACTCCAGAAGACAGGAGCAGAATTCAAAACGATCTTGACAGACTAGAGAGATGGGCCGAAACTCACAAAATGAAGTTCAACAGGGACAAATGCAAGATACTTCACTTCGGCAGAAAAAATGGAAATCAAAGATACAGAATGGGGGACGATGCCTGGCTTGACAGCAGTGTGTGCGAAAAAGACCTTGGAGTCCTCGTGGGGAACAAGTTAAACATGAGCCAACAATGTGATGCAGCAGCTAAAAAAGCCAATGGGATTCTGGCCTGGATCAAGAGGGGAATATCGTCTAGATCCAGGGAAGTCCTGCTCCCCTCTATTCTGCCTTGGTCAGACCACACCTGGAGTCACACTGGGTCCAATTCTGGGCACCACAGTTGAAGGGAGATGTTGACAAGCTGGAAAGCGTCCAGAGGAGGGCGACTAAAATGATGAAGGGTCTGGAGAACAAGCCCTATGAGGAGCGGCTTAAAGAACTGGGCATGTTTAGCCTGCAGAAGAGAAGGCTGAGAGGAGACATGATGAGACCCATGTACAAATATGTGAAGGGAAATCATAGGGAAGAGGGAGCAAGCTTGTTTTCTGCTGCTCTGCAGACTAGGACGCAAGGGAACAATGGCTTCAAACTACAGGAAAGGAAGGAGATTCCACCTGAACATCAGGAAGAACTTCCTCACTGTGAGAAGGGCTGTTCGACAGTGGAACTCTCTGCGGTGGAGGCTCCTTCCTTGGAGGCTTTTAAGCAGAGGCTGGATGGCCATCTGTCGGGGGTGCTTTGAATGCGATTTCCTGCTTCTTAGCAGGGGGTTGGACTGGATGGCCCATGTGGTCTCTTCCAACTCTACTATTCTATGATTCTATGATTCTATGAAAATACTATATGCAGTTTGTCACCAAACTTACCCTGAACCCATCACCTGTGACATGAGGCAGAAGGAGGAAAATTACATTCTCTATTTCTCCCCACAATACAGCGGAGAGTGATATTCTCCACCATCTTACACACATACACACATGCACACACCTTCCTTTCTGGTCCTTTTCCCCCCTCAGGCTTCTGCAATCTAGGGATGGAGACAAGAGCATGAGATTAAGGTGGGTGGGAAATTAAGGCCAAGGTAGGTCAGCTCATATATTAGGTCGGCTACCCGCCTAAATTTCAAGGGACTCCATGAGTGTGATACACTTGATGAAAGTTGACCGGGATGCGGCATACCACATCGCCGGCCTTTCGCCACATAAAGGAATGCGCTTTACATTAACCTCTTCATGCCAACAAAATTTAATAACTTGCTTTGCAACTCTGGGGAGTTGACATTAAGAACTCGCCATTTCTTCGCTCCGTCCGTCAGGGTTGGGATTATGTCTTCGACGCGATGTGGTGTTGTTGTTTCCGAAGTGTCTGCCCGGGTGTCTCGGATGACTTCAACTCCTGGTTTTATTTACTGTTCATAATTAAAGTTGCAGAAGGAAGAGGAGGAGGAGGACACTCACAATGACGACAGGTTATACTTCAATATCTAGGGTTAGGTGCGCGTTGTGTGCCTTCACGTTGTTTCCGACTTATGGTGACTCTAAGGTGAACCTATCAAAGGATTTTCATAGCTAGTGTTCAAAAATTAGTTTTTGCTACCCTGTTTCCCTGAAAATAAGACCTAGTAGAGGTTTTGCTGAATTGCTAAATATAAGGCCTCCCCCGAAAGTAAGACCTAGCAAGGTTTTTATTTGGAAGCATGCAGGATCGGTAAATGTACATACCATAGATCGTTGTACACGGAAAGAAAGGTAGCAACAAGAAATAATAATAATATAATACTAACTTTATTCTTGTATCCCACCTCCATCTCCCAGAAGGGACTCAGGGCAGCTTACACAGGGACAAGCCCAACAACAACATACATTTACACACGAACAGAAATTTAAAACAGTAATTTAAAAACAGTATAGCAATAAAATATAATATAGAAATTCTTGAAAGGATTCACAGTTTGGTTATGGTGGTTTGTGATGACAACTACTGTACAGTAGATAATAAATTTTCATTTTTTGAAAATTCAACCATAACTGAGAATTCTTCTTTGTGGAAAAATAAGACATTCCCTGAAAATAAGACCTAGCACATCTTTGGGAGCAAAAATTAATATAAGACGCTGTCTTATTTTCGGGGAAACAGGGTATGCCTAGGATGGGCAACCTCTTGCGCTTGGTGTGTCAAAATTCACCAAAAAACCTAGCATGACTTGGGTGGTGTGCCACTTTGATAGAAAAAAAACCCCCATAATTTCACAATATATATAGTTTAAATAACAAAAAATATATAATTGTAATATATAACTGTATTCAATAAATCAAAACCTATTTACTACCATTATTTCCATGTACAACAATCTATGGTACCTCTTGCAGTTTCCACACTGATTTCTCTCTATTGTAGTTTCAATGTAATATAATAGTAATAATATGATAATATATTACAATAATAATAAAATGATATTTTTATATATATATATATATATATATATATATATATATATATATATATATATATAGTATGTGTATAATTCCCATGGAGTAAACAACAAAACCACTGGACCAAATCGCACCAAATTTGGTCACAAAAGACATAGTCATCCAATCAATCTGCATGTGGCAGCGTGGCAGCAAAAATGGCTAGGCGTGTCAGTGCTGACACGCGTGTTATAGGTTGGCCATCACTAGCCTAGGAAATGGTGGCCCAACTGGCTTTCCATGTAAGAATTCAAATGTGTTGTCGAAGGCTTTCATGGCCAGAATCACTGGGTTCTTGTGAGTCTTCCGGACTATATGGCTATGTTATAGAAGCATTCTCTCCTGACGTTTCGCTCACATCTATGGCAGAGGTTGAGGGTATTAGTTTCCAACAGACCCCTCAACTTCTGAGGAGGCCTGTCATAGATGTGGGCAAAATGTCAGGAGATAATGCTTCTAGAACATGGACATACAGTCCGGAAGACTCACAACAACCCCTCAACTTCTGAGGATGCCTGCCGTAGATGTGGGCAAAACGTCAGGAGAGAATGCTTCTAGAACATGGACATACAGCCCGTAAGACTCTCAACAACCCCTCAACCTCTGAGGATGCCTGCCATAGATGTGGACAACACGTCAGGAGAGAATGCTTCTAGAACATGGCCATACAGCCCGGAAGACTCACAACAACCCCTCAACCTCTGAGGATGCCTGTTATAGATGTGGGCAAAATGTCAGGAGAGAATGCTTCTAGAACATGGCCATACAGCTCGTAAGACTCACAACAACCCCTCAATTTCTGAGGATGCCTGCCGTAGATGTGGGCAAAACGTCAGGAGAGAATGCTTCTAGAACATGGACATACAGCCCGTAAGACTCTCAACAACCCCTCAACCTCTGAGGATGCCTGCCATAGATGTGGACAACACGTCAGGAGAGAATGCTTCTAGAACATGGCCATACAGCCCGGAAGACTCACAACAACCCCTCAACCTCTGAGGATGCCTGTTATAGATGTGGGCAAAATGTCAGGAGAGAATGCTTCTAGAACATGGCCATACAGCTCGTAAGACTCACAACAACCCCTCAATTTCTGAGGATGCCTGCCGTAGATGTGGGCAAAACGTCAGGAGAGAATGCTTCTAGAACATGGCCATACAGCTCGTAAGACTCACAACAACCCCTCAATTTCTGAGGATGCCTACCGTAGATGTGGGCAAAACGTCAGGAGAGAATGCTTCTAGAACATGGCCATACAGCTCGTAAGACTCACAACAACCCCTCAACTTCTGAGGATGCCTGCCGTAGATGTGGGCAAAACGTCAGGAGAGAATGCTTCTAGAACATGGACATACAGCCCAGAAGACTCACAACAACCCCTCAACCTCTGAGGATGCCTGCCATAGATGTGGGCAAAACGTCAGGAGAAAATGCTTCTAGAACATGGACATACAGCCCAGAAGACTCAGAACAACCCTCAACTTCTGAGGATGCCTGCCATAGATGTGAGTGAAACGTCAGGAGATAATGCTTCTAGAACATGGATATACAGCCCGGAAGACTCACAACAACCCCTCAACCTCTGAGGATGCCTGCCATAGATGTGGGCAAAATGTCAGGAGAGAATGCTTCTAGAACATGGTCATACAGCCCGTAAGACTCACAATAACCCCTCAACTTCTGAGGATACCTGCCATAGATGTGGGTGAAATGTCAGGAGAGAATGCTTGTAGAACATGGCCATACAGCCATACATACCAGACTCACAACAACCCAGGAATTCAAATGTTAGTCTACCGAGTCCTAGTCCGGCGTTAAACTCGTTCTCAGGATTAGAAATTTAAAACTAAATCTAGAGTCATCTTGATCTAAGTTGAAATAAGTGAATAGTTTCATTTGTTTTGTCAGAAGCAGTTTTAAAAGATCTGCATGTCCTCAACTCTAAACAAATAATCAGAATTCTTTCTTCACAAAAGCTGGATTTGGCGCCCTATGAAAACCCTGTGATGTTGTCAAAGATTTCCAATGACTTGAAGATGCAGAACAATAGTGGTACAAATGGTTAGGAATTGTGTGAGTTTCCTTCCAGGCATGAGCTCACCAAAATTTGCAAATTTCCAGAATTCCATATCCATTTTTGGGAAGAATCTTCCCAAAAACAGAACGGAGTGGCACCCGAAATTTGAAATGAAAACAGAATGCATTTCGGCCGTTTTGCACATCCCTACCATCTAATCAACTTCCATGCATAGAACGAGGGAAGGACCACCATTGGGCCCCTTATCTCATGGCATTGTCATGTTGTCATGGTGATTGTCACCTTGTCATGGTGAAGGGGCTTACATCTTCCAATGAACCTACGAGTGTAACCGTTGGAGTCATGTACTATCAGGAGGGGCTTCAGGAGACCAAGGTTCCAGACCAAGCACAATCCCAAGACCTGAAGACCTCAACAACGGACCTAGCAGAAGATAACATGGTACATGTGAAAGAGGTAGAAGGCTGCAACAGATTGAGAAGTCACCATCGTTGTGTTAACCATGCCACTGGTTGGGACCCTCACTCTGTGAAGACTGTATGTTGATCGGCTGTGCACCGACCTCCACACATTTAAAAAAAAACTCATGGAGAGGTGTCTATCTACTACACTTGGAAGACCATCATACTTGGACAACGAGTAAAGAAGACATGGATATGACCTTGGTTTAGCATTGTAGAACATCTCACAAGGCTCAGACTGTCTAACACAGTGGTTCCCAAACTTATTTGGCCTACTGCCCCCTTTCCAGAAAAAATATGACTCAGCACCCCCTGGAAAGGGGGGCGTGGCTTAGAGGGGGCTGAGCCTCCCCCCTGGTCCAAGATGCAGGGCTGGGAGGGGGAGGTGGGCGGGGCCATAAATGGGCGGCCAGGACTGGGATGGGCGGAGTTACGAGCTCTGAGGCAGGGCTGAGCTTCTATCCCTATCCTGCGGCACCTGCCAGGACACAAGGGGAGGGGCTAGAGGAGGGGGCGGGGCCTCTTCCCAAGTGCCTGACGGGGCTGAACCTCTATACTCCGCCCCCTGTGTTCTAACAAGTGCCTATGGGGAGGTATACAGAGGCTCAGCCCTGTCTCACGCTCTTGGGAAGAGGCCCCGCCCCCTTCTCTAGCTCCACCCTCTGTGTGCCAACAAGCGCCTCAGGAGAGGTATAGATGCTCAGCCCTGTCTCAGGCTCTTGGGAAGAGGCCCCGCCCCACCCTAGCCCCACTCTTTAGTCCTAAAAAACCTCTCAGGAGAGGTATAGAGGCTCAGCCCTGTCTCGGGCTCTTGAAAGGAGGCCCCGCCCCCTTCCCTAGCTCCGCCCTCTGTGTCCCAACAAGCACCTCAGGAGAGGTATAGATGCTCAGCCCTGTCTCCGGCACTTGGGAAGAGGCCCCGCCCTTTCTCTGGCCCCGCCCCCATGTCCTAATAGGTGCCATCACCGCCCCCCTTGATCACTTCAGCGCCCACCAGGGGGCGGTAGCACGCACTTTTGGGAATCACTGGTCTAACACATCATGATGCCTCTCTGATTGTGTTCTGTCACGCGCTGGGCCTGTAACTGATTGTCTTTTGTATAGGACTTACACTTTATGTCTAGCGGGAAGCCAGGGTGCCTAAAGAAAGGTTGTTGAGGAATTTTCCTGAAGAAGGATGGCCTATTCAGTCTTTAATGAAATAACAAGGTCTTTATTGATGAACAAATAATAAATCTTCAAGGAGTCAAATAATACTTCAAGGTTTCCTTAATAAATTGTTGGCCCTTTGAGTCTTGTCCCCAAGGGACAGGCGATTGGCTTTGAATAACTGTGAAAACCCTCTTATAACCTCTCCCAGGCTGTCTATCAATATGGGCTTAGCTGATGTGGGACCCACTGCCGACTCCAAGTGCGTCTGGGTATCGAGTGGACCTACCAGCCAAGGCTTGCAGATGTTTCAGCTGGGGTTCCAGTTTCAGAGCTTTTGGGACTTTTCCCCTGGACTTTCTGTTTCTGTTTCCTCAGATGTTCTATATCCCCGGATGTTCTGTATCCCCGGATGTTCTGTATCCCCGGATGTTCTTGTGAGGACTCATGGGCCTTGTAGTCCTGTTCCTAGTACTATTGTGGCAGACGAAGAGGAAAACATGGGGTTTTCGCCGGTTCAGCAAGAACCGGAGTCTCTTCACCTGCAGGATGTTGATGTTTGCCCTCAAGAATTCAGCCAAACAGGCCTTGGGCAGAACTCCCCACCGTTTCCCAGAAAAGAATCTTATTCCAGAGAAAGGGGAGCCAGGGAGGCCCAACGGAGGAGTTTACGCTTAGCTGCCAAACATCAAGCTGATTAGGCCTGCTTCCCTTGGGAAATTCTAAGGAGTCACACATCTGGACAGAGTTGGGTTTCGCTTCTCGTTCTCTAGGAAAAGAGTTCTGTTGGCGGGAAAACGAGACCCAATATAGATGTTTGGCGCGAGGGATTCTTTGCGGAGTCAATTGATCAGCTTGAGGAGAGAGATCGTGTGTGGACTTCGTAATCCCAGTTCCTTGCTTCCCGGATCAAGCTTCAAGCCTTGCCCTGTCTCACGGTTTTACCACGGACTCTGTTTCATGCTTCATGTTTGCCTTGTCTCCAGTCACGGATCTAGCCAAGAATCAAGTTTATTTCCAGCCTTGTTGTCAAGCTTCATTGGACTCTAAGACTCTGCTATTTCCCCACACTATTGCTTGGCAAAGTGTGTGTTTCGGTCAAGTGGATTAAAACTTTGAACTCTAATATCTTATATTGGACAATACATTTCTGGACTATATTTGACCTCATTTGAAAGGCCTGCTTCTGAACTATATTCTTCACTTGTTTTTATTGATTTTATATATTTCTTTAATAAAAATATTAGATAGAGACTGGCCTCTGTGTAAGGTTATTGGTGCTCTGCAGCCAGGGACCTGACAGTTCTGTATCCCCGGATGTTCTGTATCCCCGGATGTTCTGTATCCCCGGATGTTCTGTATCCCCGGATGTTCTGTATCCCCGGATGTTCTGTATCCCCGGATGTTCTGTATCCCCGGATGTTCTGTATCCCCGGATGTTCTATATCCCCGGATGTTCTGTATCCCCGGATGTTCTATATCCCCAGATGTTCTATATCCCTGGATGTTCCTGAAATATGAAGCTTTTCTACGGGACGAGCTGGTCTACGTCCTATAGCTTAGCTTCCTTAAGAGAGACAGACTTAAAAATGGCTCCCTCCCTCCCAGAGCCCTGAACAAGGGGCGGAACCAAACTTAATCATGATGGACAGGCAGCCCGCCCTGTTATATTGCTTTTTTGATTTTGTGTTGTACTGTACATGATTATTTTTGTATTGTTGTAATTGTATTATGATATGTTGTTTTTATATTTTGCTATATTGTATTGTTCTGGGCATGGCCCCATGTAAGCCGCCTCGAGTGCCCGTTGGGGAGATGGTGGCGGGATATAAATAAAGTATTATTATTATCAACACAACGACGTTGTATGGCACAGCAAACAAGATAGATATGCTGGATTTCGTTTCGCAAAACCACAAGTCGAACACTTCCCAAGTGTCTAGGACTGTGTGATGTATTTTCTGATGATGTGTGCAGATCCCAGTAGGGTGGCCTTTTGCAGTTGGCAGATGGTGATTTTGTCAATGTCTATTGTTTCCAAATGCCGGCTGAGATCTTTTGGCACAGCACCCAGTGTGCCCATCACCACCGGGACCACCTGTACTGGTTTCTGCAAGAGTCTTTGAAGTTCAATCTTGAGGTCCTGATAGCGGCTGAGTTTTTCCTGTTGTTTTTCATCTATGCGACTGTCACCTGGGATGGCAACATCAATGATCCAAACCTTGTTCTTTTCCACAACTGTGATGTCTGGTGTGTTGTGTTCCAGAACTTTGTCAGTCTGGATTCGGAAGTCCCACAGTATCTTTGCGTGCTCATTTTCCAATACTTTTGCAGGTTTGTGATCCCACCAGTTCTTTGCTGCTGGGAGGTGGTACTTGAGGCATAAGTTCCAATGAATCATTTGGGCCACATAGTTGTGCCTCTGTTTGTAGTCTGTCTGTGCGATTTTCTTACAGCAGCTGAGGATATGATCAATGGTTTCGTCGGTTTCAATATAAATAAAGTATTATTATTATTATTATTATTATTATTATTATTATTATTATTGTTATGATTGCAAACATTTGCAGCAAGAAAATAAAGTTGAAGGTTCTGGTACAGCCATACCAGCACAGATTGCCTACTAATTATGGGATCTGTAGTTTGTTAATGGCAAAGAATCCTAAATCCCACAGGAAACTCCTTGTCTTAGGGACACCATAGGATGCAACCAGGGCTGTCAACGCTATAATTGTGTGGTGTGAAAGAGGCCTTCTTTACGTACCACACAGTGAGCCATCCATTGTTTGAGATGACCCAGATTTGTTGACACCAGTCAGCCTGACTTGGTTATTTCGTCGTCACAAAGTCAGGCAACCACAGTGCAAAAGGCGTGAGATGAAACACCTCAACAGACACCGAGGAGTCTGTGCTAATGAGAGGCCTTGCAAAACCGAGGCAGATAACAAGGCCATAGCCTCCAGCTACGGAGCACTCAGAGATAAGCAGACGGGTTCCTCAAGAAACCATTGCCAAGCGTTGCAAGTCCTTGTGGAGTCAACTGGCAAGAGGTAGCAGCTCTCCGAGAAGTGTGGCGAGAGGCTTGGCTTGGGGCCGGTGAGCCATTAGCATTTCCACGGTTTCCCCAAGTTTGCCAGCAAAACTTTCACCACTCACGATCCCGAAAAATCTGGGAACGCAAACTGGACTTGGAATGAAAGGTTCACATTCAGGACTTACCGTATAAGCCTGCCCGAATATAAGCCGAGGCACCTAATTTTACCACCAAAAAAAACTGGGAAACATTGACTCATATTTATATACTCAAGTATATACAGTACATTTATTATTATTTTTCTATTATCATTGGTATTACTACATTTATTATTTTACTCCATTATTATTGTTACTATTACATTTATGTTACTCTATTTTTATTACTATTAATACATTTATTATTTCTCTCTGATATTATTATTATTATTACATTTATTATTTTCCTTTATTATTACTATTATTACATGTATTATTTTATTCTATCTATATATATAAAAGAGTGATGGCATCATGGCAGCGGACAAAACAACAAAAGTAAACACCCCACAACCTCGAAAATTGACAGCACAACCCCTCATCCATGCCTCTAGGTTGATACAACAAAAAGAAAAGAAAAATAAAGTCCTAATTAGAGGGAGAGGAATAATTGTTTTTAGCCAATTGCTGCCAGTTAGAAGGCTAAGCTCCGCCCACTTGGTCTCCTAGCAACCCACTCAGCCCAGGGGACAGGCAGAGTTAGGCCTCACTTAGGCCTCTTCCACACTGCCTATAAAATATAGATTATCTATTTTAACTGGATTATACGGCAGTGCAGACTCAAGGCCCTTCCACACAGCTATATTACCCATTTATAATGGACTTAATGTCAGAGGAAAACCTTTACCCTTGACCTTAACTGCCACCAATTCCTCAATACTTTATTTCCCATACCACCAGACTTCGCCACAGCAACGCGTGGCCGGGCATAGCTAGTTATTATTAAAAGGATACATAATAATAATAATAATAATAATAATAATAATAATAATAATAATAATAATAATAATAACAACTTTATTTTTATACCCCGCCTCTATCTCCCCAAAGGGGACTCAGGGCGGCTTACATGGGACCAAGCCCGAATAAAAACAATAGCAATATAAAACACAACAATAGACAAAAAAACATGCACAATTATAAAAATTTAAACATTAGCCAGTAAAAACAAATGGCAAGAGCTAATAAAAACATGGATTAAAATGGAGAGGTTGTAAAAGTAGACTGGGTAAGGTAAATGTGCTTATGTATACTTTTAATAATAATAGAGTATAATATGCCATGATGCCATCACTCTTTTATATATATAGATAGAATAAAATAATACATGTAATAATAGTAATAGTAATAATAAAGGAAAATAATACATGTAATAATAATAAGATCAGTGAAATAATAAATGTATTAATAGTAATAAAAATAGAGTAACATAAATGTAATAGTAACAATAATAATAGAGTAAAATAATAAATATTACATAAGCACATTTACATTGAAGAAGGTGAGAATAATGATTTAATCAGAGTTGGACAGTCTTGTCTTAAATTAAAGTTTTATGTAAATATTCAAAAACATTTAACCTAAAAATGCCTCAATTAATGTAATTTTATTGGTATATATTTTTATTTCTGAAATTTACTTCTCTCGGCTTATACTTGAGTCACTGTTTTCACAGTTTTACCACGAAAAAACTGGGAAACATTGACTCATATTTATATACTCAAGTATATACAGTACATTTATTATTATTTTTCTATTATCATTGGTATTACTACATTTATTATTTTACTCCATTATTATTGTTATTGTTACATTTATTTTACTCTACTTTTATTACTATTAATACATTTATTATTTCACTCTGATATTATTATTATTATTATTATTATTATTATATGTATTATTTTCCTTTATTATTACTATTATTACATGTATTATTTTACTCTATTATTATTAAAAGGATACATAAGCACATTTACATTGAAGAAAGTGAGAATAATGATTTAATCAGAGATGGACAGTCTTGTCTTAAATTAGAGTTTTATGTAAATATTCAAAAACATTTAACCTACCAATGCCTCAATTAATGTAATTTTATTGGTATCTATTTTTATTTCTGAAATTTACCTCTCTCGGCTTATACTTGAGTCAATGTTTTCACACTTTCCTTGTGTTGAAATTAGGTGCCTCGGCTTATATTCAGGTCGGCTTATACTCGAGTATATACGGTATGTTCCCAAGTCGCTTCTGACACAATTAAAAAATTCTATTCATTCATGGGCTTATATTCGGGTCGGCTTATACTTAATTATATAAGGTAATATATTGTATGTACATACCCTGTTTCCCCTAAAATAAGACATCCCCAGAAAATAAGACCTAGTAGAGGTTTTGCTGAATTGCTAAATATAAAGCCTCCCCCGAAAGTAAGACCAAGCAACGTTTTTGTTTGGAAACATGCAGGCCGAACAGAACCCAGAGCATGCAGGATCGGTAAATGTACGTACCATAGAGTGTTGTGCGTGGAAATAGTGGTAGTAACAAGAAATTCTTGATAGGATTCATAGTTTGTCTGGTTAGGCTGGTTTGTGATGACAACTACTTTACAGTATATAATAAATGTTCATTTTGTTGTTCAACAATAAATGTGAGCTCTTCTTCATGGAAAAATAAGACATCCCCTGAAAATAAGACCTAGCACATCTTTGGGAGCAAAAATTAATATAAGACACTGTCTTATTTTCGGGGAAACACGGTATGACTTGTAAGCCGCCCTGAGTCCCCTTCAGGGTGAGAAGGGCGAGATATCAATGTCGCTTATAAATAAATAAATATACTGCTCTCTTCACTAGCAGTACTCAGCCAGCAATGAGAACTTGACCAAACCGGTTCTGCAGCAGCAGAACAGAAACAGTACCAAATCAATTCCCAGGTCTTTGCAGGTGCAGCCAAACGGCTTCATGCACCAGCAGCAGAACAGAAACAGTACCAAAACAATTCCCAGGTCTTTGCAGGGGCAGCCAAACGGCTTCATGCACCAGCAGCAGAACAGAAACAGTACCAAATCAATTCCCAGATTTTTGCAGGCACAGCCAAATGGCTTCATGCACCAGCAGCAGAACAGAAACAGTACCAAATCAATTCCCAAGTCTTTGCAGGTGCAGCCAAACGGCTTCATGCACCAGCAGCAGAACAGAAACAGTACCAAAACAATTCCCAGGTCTTTGCAGGGGCAGCCAAACGGCTTCATGCACCAGCAGCAGAACAGAAACAGTACCAAATCAATTCCCAGATTTTTGC
>NW_026943818.1:8954254-8986754 GCF_035594765.1 Anolis carolinensis | reverse complement strand
AGACCAAGTCCACCCTAATTATCCAAAACAACCAAGAAATAGTTGTCAAATATTCTCATGGCCGGAATGACTGGGTTGCTGGGAGTTTTCTGGGCTGTATGGCCATGATCCAGAAGCATTCTCTCCTGACGTTTCACCTACATCTATGGCAGGCATCCTCAGAGGTTTTGAGGTCTGTTGGAAACTAGGCAAGTGGGGTTTATATATCCAGGTTGGGAGAAAGAACTCTTGACTGTTTGAGACAAGTGCGAATGTTGCAATTGGCTAGATTAGTAAGCACTGAATGGCCTTGCAGCTTCAAAGCCTGGCTGCTTCCTGCCTGGAGGAAATAAAGGACAACACACAGAACCCATGAAAAGGAACAAAATCTGGCTACCAGTATTTAATGACTCTAAAATCGGGACAGTCAATAAAAAAAACACTCAGAAAACTTAGGAATTCCAAACAACAATCAGGGCCAGCTAACACCTCCCAACAAAGGATTCCCCCAGGCAGGAAGTAGCCAAGCTTTGAAGCTGCAAGGCATTCAATGCTAATCAAGGTGGCCAATTGCAACATTCACACTGGCCTCAAACAGATATGAATTATTTCTCCCACCCTGGACATTATTCCACAGATACATAAACTTCACTTGCCCAGTTTCCAACAGACCTCACAGCCTCTGAGGAAGCCTGCCATAGATGGGGGCAAAATGTTAGGAGAGAATGCTTCTGGAACATGGCCATACAGCCTGGAAAGCTCACAGCAACCCAACCACCAAACTATGTGTCATAAACTTATACATATATAAAATTATGATGATGATGATGATGATGATGATGATGATGATGATGATGATGATGATGATGATAATAATAGACTGCCTTCTTACTAAACATACTAAATATTTAGAAAAATTCATAAATTACAAGGAAAGAAGGAAGGAAGGAAAAAAGGAAGGAAGGGTTGAAGGAAAGAAGGATTGAAGGAAAGAAAGAAGGAAAGAAGGAAGGAAGGGAAGAAGGAAGGAAGGGAAGAAGGAAGGAAGGAAAAAAGAAAGAAGGAGAAAGGAAAAAGAAGGAAAGAAGGAAAGAAGGGAAAAGGAAGGAAGGGAGGGAGGGAGGAAGTATTGAAAGAAAGAAAGAAAGAAAGAAAGAAAGAAAGAAAGAAAGAAAGAAAGAAAGAAAGAAAGAAAGAAAGAAAGAAAGAAAGAAAGAAAGAAAGAAGGGAAAAGAAGCAAAAGAAGGAAGGAAGGAAAGAAGGAAAAGGGAAGGAAAAAAGAAGAAAGGAAGGGAAGAAGGAAGGAAGGAAGGAAGGAAGGAAGGAAGGAAGGAAGGAAGGAAGGAAGGAAGGAAGGAAGGAAAGGAAGGAAAAGGGAAGGAAAGAAGAAAGGAAGGAAGGAAGGAAGGAAGGAAGGAAGGAAGGAAGGAAGGAAGGAAGGAAGGGAAGAAGGAAGGAAGGAAGGAAGGAAGGAAGGAAGGAAGGAAGGAAGGAAGGAAGGAAGGAAGGAAGGAAGGAAGGAAGGAAAAGGGAAGGAAAGAAGAAAGGAAGGAAGGAAGGAAGGAAGGAAGGAAGGAAGGAAGGAAGGAAGGGAAGAAGGAAGGAAGGGAAGAAGGAAGGAAGGGAAGAAGGAAGGAAGGGAAGAAGGAAGGAAGGAAGGAAGGAAGGAAGGAAAAGGGAAGGAAAGAAGAAAGGAAGGGAAGAAGGAAGGAAGGATTGAAGGAAAGAAAAGAAGGAAGGAAGGAAAGAAGGAAGGAAGGAAGGAAGGAAGGAAGGAAGGAAGGAAGGAAGGAAGGAAGGATTGAAGGAAAGAAAAGACGGAAGGAAGGGAAAAGAAGCAAAAGAAGGAAGGAAGGAAGGAAAAAGGAAAGAACAAAACAACAAAAGAAAGAAAAATGGAAAGAAGAAACAAAGGACCTAATATGCTTTATTTAATGTGTCTTAATGTGTCGTATTTTAATCTATGAACCTTTAGAAATGGAAAATATATATTTTTTCTGGTGGGGATTCTCCTGGTATGGACATATATCTGTGTGTCTGTGTAAGAGAAGACAATGGTGTATGGGTATGTGACACACACACTCTCACACACAAACATGGGCCTACACATTATTGGATGAAAATAAATCTAGATTTGCAGCGAGAGAGAGGAAACAAGGCATCGAGAAACAAGCGTTGGGATTTATTTCCGAGCGGCGGCGGCAGACAACTCCACGCAGAAGCTCTCATTACCAAAGATTTCCTGCGCTCATTTTCATAAAATATGGTAATCGCCATGCGAGTCTTTGTTGCTGTTGTTAAACAAAATAAAAGGGATTATTGCAGATTTAGTTTGCTGTCATTTCCCTGCCTTTCTTGAAGCAGTTATCTTAATTATAACACGATCCGGTGCCCTCCCTCCCTTCTGGAATTTTAACCCAGACAAATAACCTTATTTCAAACTATAATGATTTTCCGCTAACATAAATAATTCAGTTCTTTGCTTTGAGTGAGTGTGTGTGTGTGTGTTTTCAGTTCAATGATGGAAAGCACAGAAATACATAATAAGTTACTTCCTAATTATTTTGCAAAGCGTATAGTCCTGAAATAGACAATAGTAATTAATGGTAACAAAAATGCAGATTGATTCACATTAGGAATCAATGAAAATTTCCCTTTCCTCTTTTTAAGGCTTTATTAGGAAGGCTGATAAATACATAAATAAATATATTTATGCATAAATAAATATGTATTTATTTTTATTTATTTAACTCACAACCTCTGAGGATGCCTGCCATAGATCTGGGCGAAACATCAGGAGAGAATGCTTCTGGAGCATGGCCAGACAGTCTGGGAAACACACAACAGCCCCATGAATAAATATAATTTTTTAATTGTGCCAGAAGCGACTTGGGAACATACCGTATATACTCAAGTATAAGTGCGAGTATAAGACCCTGTGCAGACGGGGAAGCCTTAGCATTGAACGGTCGTGTTGTTAAAGGGCGAAGTATGGAACCCTGTGCAGACGGAGAAGCCTTAGCATTGAACGGTTGTGTTGTTAAAGGGCGAAGTATGGAACCCTGCGCAGACGGAGAAGCCTTAGCATTGAACGGTTGTGTTGTTAAAGAGCAAAGTATGGAACCCTGCGCAGACGGGGAAGCCTTAGCATTGAACGGTTGTGTTGTTAAAGGGCGAAGTATGGAACCCTGTGCAGACGGAGAAGCCTTAGCATTGAACAGTCGTGTTGTTAAAGGGCGAAGTATGGAACCCTGCGCAGACGGGGAAGCCTTAGCATTGAACGGTTGTGTTGTTAAAGTGCGAAGTATGGAACCTGCGCAGACGGGGAAGCCTTAGCATTGAACGGTTGTGTTGTTAAAGTGCGAAGTATGGAACCCTGCGCAGACGGGGAAGCCTTAGCATTGAACGGTTGTGTTGTTAAAGGGCGAAGTATGGAACCTGCGCAGACGGGGAAGCCTTAGCATTGAACGGTTGTGTTGTTAAAGGGCGAAGTATGGAACCCTGTGCAGACGGGGAAGCCTTAGCATTGAACGGTTGTGTTGTTAAAGAGCAAAGTATGGAACCCTGCGCAGACGGGGAAGCCTTAGCATTGAACGGTTGTGTTGTTAAAGTGCAAAGTAGGGAACCCTGAGCAGACGGAGAAGCCTTAGCATTGAACGGTTGTGTTGTTAAAGGGCGAAGTATGGAACCCTGTGCAGACGGAGAAGCCTTAGCATTTAACGGTTGTGTTGTTAAAGAGCAAAGTAGGGAACCCTGAGCAGACGGGGAAGCCTTAGCATTGAACGGTTGTGTTGTTAAAGTGCAAAGTATGGAACCCTGTGCAGACGGGGAAGCCTTAGCATTGAACGGTTGTGTTGTTAAAGTGTGAAGTATGGAACCCTGTGCAGACGGGGAAGCCTTAGCATTGAACGGTTGTGTTGTTAAAGTGTGAAGTATGGAACCCTGCGCAGACGGGGAAGCCTTAGCATTGAACGGTTGTGTTGTTAAAGTGTGAAGTATGGAACCCTGCGCAGACGGTCGGTCAATGTGACTTAAGCAACGTGCAGTCATTGAATTCTTGACAGCAGAATGTATCTCCCCAAAGGAGATTCATCAGAGAATGCAAGCTGTTGATGGGGATTGTGTTGATGTGAGTCCTGTGCATCGCTGGGCGAGTAAGTTTAAAAATGTTGCGGTGGGAACATCTGACTTGCATGACAACCAAAGAGTTGGACATCCTGTGACAGGAACCACCGAGATTCACAAGCAAAAGGTTGACAGATTGATTCAGGACGATCGTCGTATCACTCAGAGAGAAATTTCAAGCACAATCAGCATTTCACAAGAACGTGTGGGTCACGTGATTGCTTTGCTTGGCTATTGGAAGATCTGTGCACGATGGGGATTGTGAGACGCCGGTTGCGGAAACAGAGTGTCGACTTCTTCCATGATGGCGTCAGAAAACTTGTTCATCGTTGGCAGAAATGTATCCAATGGTCTGGTGATTATGTGGAAAAGTGAATAGTGGTAGTTAAAGAGCACATTCTAAGGATTATTTCTGCGTTTTATTAAATACTCCCATCCAAACCCAAGTAACGAAGGTGGAAGCATTACTTTTCATTCAACCCTCATACAAAACATACAAGATTGTGAATTAACTGCAACTGACCTCATGTCAGGTTAATTCCCAGAACCTCCATCAGTACTTAAAGTTTGTTATGTTGGGCAAGTTTGCTCTGGATGCATCATTGGTGGGGTTCAGTGTGCTCTCTGCAAATTTTGGGATCCCACCAGACTCAGAACTTGAGGGGGTCAGTTGTGGTGTCAAGGCATGAGGACACAACGAGTGCCTTGTCTCATGGATAACTAATTCACTTCTCCTTCCACAATTAGTCCTTTCAATTGCATCTCAAGATCTTCCTTCATCCCCGACTCTCCCCTTTCTCTATACCAGTGGTTTCCAACTTGTGGTCCATTGACCACCAGTGGTCCCCAAGAACTAAAATATGGTCTGCGACCTCACTGTTATGACACCATTGCAACGAGAGTGACTGGTCTCGCAAAACCTTCTTATAGTGCTGAGGCAACTGAGATATTGGGAGGAGAGAAGCTGACTACCCACGAAAGGCACAACAAGCCTCCTGACTGCTGCTTCTCCTCCTCCTCCTCCTATTTAATGTGGCACCTGGAAGCAGGGGCACCTTGGTGTCTTAGATTTTAGGCCTGTTCCTGGGGTTATTTGGGGTTCTGATTCAGAAAATTGCATTGGATAGACCACATCAGCTCTTGATTATTAAATATGGCTTTCTGTGGGTGAGCAGATGGTGACTACTGGATAACATATGTTCTGTATCAGAAACTAGAGGTGATTTGGTCTCCAACAGACAAGAGTTCTTTCTCCCACCCTGGACCTTTCACAGATATAAAAACCTCACTGGTTTAGTCTACAACAGAACTCAACAACCTCTGAGGATGCCTGAAACATCAGGGGAGAATGCTTCTGGAAAACATGGCCGTACATCCCGGAAAACTCACAACAACCCAAGGATATCATGATAGCAAATTTGTGAAGAGAATGGCTGTGTCTGGTCAGGGTGGATAGTAGGCATGTCCGATCGATGAAAAAAATGTTTCAATTCTCGTTTCTAAAGTAGGGGGCGCTGGCACTTCGATATAGAAAGTATTTCCGATTTTTTCACCCCAAAATTTCGGATATTTCCAAAAATTCGTGATGATTCTAAATGTTTCTAAAATGCACAATCGCCCAAAAAAAAGGAACCGGGGGGGGGGGGACTTTTACAGCGCTCTCTTGCCCTCATTTCTTGAGCTATCCTCAGCAACCTTAGCCCCCATCTTTGCGTCCATTGTGGAAGCTTCTGATCAGCCAGGGAACAAGCAGCCATGTTAGGCTGCGCTAAGCTCCCATTCTAGGTAGGTTGCAGAAACAAATAAAATTAAAAAAATATTTTTAAAAATATATTAAAAAAATTTGGGGGGGGACAATTAGAGAATGGGCCAACAATGGTTCGAATTACATTGCTGGTTGCGCTGTGAGACAATGTCTCGGAATGCGTATCAAAAAGCGAGAACAATCCGAAATAATTCCGATATACGATTCAAAACGATTTTTTGGACATGTCTAGTGGATAGAATGTCGACAAGCAAGAAGCCTGCATGTCCACAAAAGACGAAGCAAGCAGACAAAACAGCCGACGGCTTGTGCGTGTTGTGTTATGCAGTCCTCGAGAGCATGACGTGCTGTTTAATTTCACTCACAGCTCATGCGTTCCCCAACAGAGGTGTTGCAGAGCTTGGCTTGGTTTACATGAAAACAAGGAGGCCCTTGAATCGGCCCCAAAGACGGCAGAGCTTCCTCTCTTTCGGACTGGAGTCTTGGACGGATCAGGGACTCTCAGGTGAGGCACCGCAAAGCCAGGACATCACGTCATCTGGTAAAGAGCTAGTCTAATAAAACAGGGGATCGGATGTCTAAATATATACTTCTTTATGCCTTTTTATGGAGAAGAATGTTTCGGCCTCAAAAAGGAAGCTATTGTTTCCCTTTGTGTTATTTATTTTGGAAAGCCAGCTTCGTTGTCCTGCGTGCACGCTGGAGACGTCCTCTGTTTTCGTCTTCTCTTCGTTCCAGAGAAATGGGTGACTGGGAGAAGAGAGAGACCTTGCCAGGAAAGCATTTAGAACAGAAATACTTTGTCGCCAGGAATGAAAGTGTATGTCCACATTCTTTCTTGAGGTTTGACTAGAGCCTGGAGGAATCTGTTGTTGGGAGGACAGTAAATAAAGAACAACACTCTGAAAACAGGGGGGTAACAAACATGAAACTACATCAACAGCATTGATGACAAATCTGAACCAAACTTGGGACAAACAACCCTGGTGACCAACTGAACATACTGGAGGGGTTGGGGGGGGGGGGGCTGACCCACTCGCATGGGAGTTGTAGTTCACCTTGCATCCAGAGAGCATTCTGGACCCCACCAATGATGGATCTGGGCCTTTTTCAAATAACCTGGGCATTCCCAGGTACCCAAGCTACTACTACTACTACTACTACTACTTATTATTATTATTATTATTATTATTATTATTATTATTATTATTATTATTATTATTCCCTGGCAGAATATGTAAAGCAAAGTGAAGAAACCACTTTGATTGAAGTCAAAAATCAGAAACTCCTCAAAGCACAGCAGACAAAAAACCAGTACAAGAAAACCGCACTACAAACTAGAGCTCAAAGCTGGCACAACAAAACACTGCATGGACGTTCCTTGACAAAATTGAAGGAAAAGCTGATAAGGAGAAGACCTGGCTCTGGCTCACGAATGGGACCCTGAAGAAGGAGACAGAAGGCCTGATCCTTGCAGCCCAGGAGCAAGACATCAGGACAAATGCAATCAAGGCCAAGATCGAAAAATCAGCTGATGACCCCAAATGCAGACTGTGCAAGGAAACCGACAAAACCATGGATCATATCCTCAGCTGCTGTAAGAAAATCGCACAGACAGACTACAAACAGAGGCACAACTATGTGGCCAAAATGATTCATTGGAACTTATGCCTCAAGTACCACCTCCCAGCAGCAAAGAACTGGTGGGATCACAAACCTGCAAAAGTATTGGAAAATGAGCACGCAAAGATACTGTGGGACTTCCGAATCCAGACTGACAAAGTTCTGGAACACAACACACCAGACATCACAGTTGTGGAAAAGAAAAAGGTTTGGATCATGGATGTTGCCATCCCAGGTGACAGTCGCATTGACGAAAAACAACAGGAAAAACTCAGCCGCTATCAGAACCTCAAGATTGAACTGCAAAGACTCTGGCAGAAACCAGTGCAGGTGGTCCCGGTGGTGATGGGCACACTGGGTGCCGTGCCAAAAGATCTCAGCCGGCATTTGGAAACAATAGACATTGACAAAATTACGATCTACCAACTGCAAAAGGCCACCCGACTGGGATCTGCACGCATCATCCGAAAATACATCACACAGTCCTAGACACTTGGGAAGTGTTTGACTTGTGATTTTGTGATACAAAATCCAGCATATCTATCTTGTTTGCTGTGTCATACAATGTTTTTGTGTCAATAATATCGTGCCGTTACATTTTGCAGCCATTCAAGTAATGAAGACTGTCCCTGTAATTCAGGATATGGAATATATATACCGTATATACTTAAAGATAAGCCGTCGGATTATAATTGGGTCAAGGTCAAGCCAGGCAGTGGAGCCTAGAGGCCATTGCTTACAATCTATATATATAAAAATGTAATGTGCGTTTTTCCATGGAGTAAACAACAAAACCACTGAAACAAATCACACCAAATTTGGCCACAAAAGACATAGTCATCCAATTTATGGCTTTAAATTAAAAAACCAGGAAAAATAAAGTCCAAATAACAGAAAAACCCCAATTGCTTACCAACTTGAATACCACTGAACAGCCTTGCAGCTTCAAAGCCAGGCTGCTTCCTAACCAGAGGGATCCTAACCACCAGACCATGCCACAGCAATGCGTGGCCGGCCACAGCTAGTGTGTGTGTGTGTGTACCGTATATACTCGAGTATAAGCCGACCCAAATATAAGCCGAGGCACCTAATTTCACCACAAAAGAAACTGGGAAAACATTGACTCCAATATAAGCCGAGGGTGGTAAATTTTAGAAATAAAAATAGATACCAATAAAATTACATTAATTGAGGCATCAGTAGGTTAAATGTTTTTGAATATTTACATCAAGCTCAAATTTAAGATAAGACTGTCCAACTCTGATCAAATCATTATTCTCATCTTCTTCAATGTAAATGTGCTTATGTATCCTTTTAATAATAATAGAGTAAAATAATAAAATAAATAATAATAATACTAAGATCAGAGTGAAATAATACATGTATTATTAATAATAATAAACAGAGAAAAATAAATGTAATAGTAGCAACAATAATAGAGAAAAATAATAAATGTACCATATATTCTCGAGTATAAGCTGACCCAAATATAAGCCAACCAGGACCCTCACCCGAGTATAAGCCGAGGGCGGATTTTTCAGTCTTAAAAAAAGGGTTGAAAAAGTAGGCTTATACTTGAGTATAAACTTTAGAATCAGGACAGTAAATAAAGAACAACACTCAGAAGACAGGTGAATTCCAGACAAAAAAAAATCAGGGCCAGCTAACACCTCCCAACAAAGGATTCCCCTGGGCAGGAAGCAGCTGGGCTTTGAAACTGCAAGGCTTTTCAATGCTCATCAAGGTGATTAATTGAAACATACACACTTGCCTCCAACAGACAAGAATTCTTTCTCCCACCCTGGACCTTCCACAGATATAAACCACAGCAACCCAGTGATTCCGGCCATGAGAGCCTTCGTCAACAAGTTATAACATTGTTTAAAAAAGCAGGAACGTGTGAAGATGTCTTTTGCTTTTGGTGACCCAGAGCCTCCTTCTCGCATCAAGGATCAGGGTGTGATCTCAAGCCTCCGGATCTAGGATCTAGGCCGACAAATCAACAACTCCGCATCCCTTCTTTCCTGCCCTGAGAAATACGGCTACTACATGAGAATGTCACCGCTCTTCACTGTGAAATGTGGTATCTCCTTGGAAAGGCCTAATTTCCTGTCTTTGTGCCCGAGGCGCTCCCTTTAAATCAATAAGAAGGAAAGAGGACAGCTCATCTTTATTTCATTTTTGTTCAAAACATCCTTTGGGGGGGAAGGGGGCAACTCACACCTTTTTTTTCCCAGACAGGCTGAGGCCAAGTCCTCTTGAGGCACGGCTACTTTGTTATGTTTCCAGTTCTTATCAGTTACACATGTCTGGTTCTTTTCCCCATTTTCTGTGGATTTGCCCCAGAAATACACTCTGTTTTGCGCATATCTTGCCTTTCCCGCACTGGATCATTTGAGTCGCCAACATTATGGTGGTTGGTGCCTTCTATGAGAGTATGGTGAGGCATCCGCTCAATGTTTCAATCTAGATTTTAAGGGAACTGTCCAAGACGTTGGGTCATATCTCAGATTTTAGATTCAGTACCCTGGCTATCTCCTTTCAAGGTCAGAATCAGACTTGAAACACATTCAATGCTCCACTGACACTGAGACGGGCATTGGACTAGACTGGTGGTTCCCAACCTGTGGTCCGTGGACCATCAGTGGTCCCCAAGAACTAAAATATGGTCCACAGCTTCAGTGTTACTACACCGTTGCATCGAGAGTGACTGGTCTCACGAAACCCTCTTATAGTGCTGAGGCAACAGGGATGTTGGGAGGGGAGTGGCTGACTATCCATGAAAGGCCTCCTGACTGCTGTTTCTCCTCCCCCTCATTGTATTAGGCGTTACCTTGTCACAAGCCTCCTGACTGCTGTTTCTCCTCCCCCTCATTGTATTAGGCGTTACCTTGTCACAAGCCTCCTGACTGCTGTTTCTCCTCCCCCTCATTGTATTAGGCGTTACCTTGTCACAAGCCTCCTGACTGCTGTTTCTCCTCCCCCTCATTGTATTAGGCGTTACCTTGTCACAAGCCTCCTGACTGCTGTTTCTCTTGCCCCTCATTGTATTAGGCGTTACCTTGTCACAAGCCTCCTGACTGCTGTTTCTCCTCCCCCTCATTGTATTAGGCGTTACCTTGTCACAAGCCTCCTGACTGCTGTTTCTCCTCCCCCTCATTGTATTAGGTGTTACCTTGTCACAAGCCTCCTGACTGCTGTTTCTCCTCCCCCTCATTGTATTAGGCGTTACCTTGTCACAAGCCTCCTGACTGCTGTTTCTCCTCCCCCTCATTGTATTAGGCGTTACCTTGTCACAAGCCTCCTGACTGTTGTTTCTCTTGCCCCTCATTGTATTAGGCGTTAACTTGTCACAAGCCTCCTGACTGCTGTTTCTCTTGCCCCTCATTGTATTAGGCGTTACCTTGTCACAAGCCTCCTGACTGCTGTTTCTCTTGCCCCTCATTGTATTAGGCGTTACCTTGTCACAAGCCTCCTGACTGCTGTTTCTCCTCCCCCTCATTGTATTAGGCACTACCTTGTCACTGCTTCCAGAGGTCGTAGCCATAGAGGTGTATTTTTCTCCATCCCCACCTTGTATCACTTCCAAATTGTAAAAAGGCTGGTTCTTATAATGTGTCTACTAAAATCTTCATTGGCCTTTTCTTTTTCATACCATAAGTACGCATGCCACCCAAATATGAAATTATAATGTGTCTACTAAAATCTTCATTGGCCTTTTCTTTTTCGTACCGTAAGTACACATGCCACCCAAATATGAAATTATATCTACTAAAATCTTCATTGACCTTTTCTTTTTCATACCGTAAGTACACATGCCACCCAAATATGAAATTATAATGTGTCTACTAAAATCTTCATTGACCTTTTCTTTTTCGTACCGTAAGTACGCATGCCACTCAAATATGAAATTGTATCCTTCTAAGTCAGTGGTTCCCAATCTGTAGTCCATGGACCACCAGTGGCCCCAAGAACTAAAATATAGTTGCAACGGAACAACTGGTCTCACAAAGCCCTCCTATAGTGCCAAGGCAATGGGGATGTCAGGAAGGGAGAGGCTGACTACCCAGGAAAGGCACGACAACAAGCCTTCTGACTGCTGCTTCTCCTCCTCCCTCCCCCTGGATGTGGCCCCTGGATGCCGCGGCACCTTGGTGTCTTCGTTTTTAGACCAGTTTCTGCGGTTATTTGGGGTGCTGATTCAGAAAATTCCATTGGATAGACCACATCGTGGATAGATCATTAAATATCATTTTCTATGGGTGAGAAAATGGTGACTATTGGATAGCATCTGTTCTGTATCGGAAACTAGAGCTGATGTTGTCTATCCAATGCAATTTTCTGAATAAATAACCAAATAACAAAATTGAACCTAAAGTTGACCAAAAACTGATTCATAACCCTTTTGGTTCTAATGCTGGAAAATGGTCCCTGGTTTAAAAAAAAAAAAAAAAAGGTTGGGAACTGGACTAGATAATTCGGCAATATCCGTTCCTGTTTGTCATCTCCTCACGCCATAGGTATTATTTATTTATTTATTTACAGTATTTATATTCCGCGCTTCTCATCCCGAAGGGGTGAAGGGCGGATCACATTACGTACATATAAGGCAAACATTCAATGCCCATAAACACATCCAACCGAGACAGACAGACAGACAGACGCAGAGGCAATTTAACCTTCTCCTGAGGGGATGTTCGATTCTGGCCACAGGGGGGAGCAGCTGCTTCATCATCCACTCTGATGGCACTTCCTCACTTCCTCATTCCAACGTTGTAAATTAGTTAAACTTGCCTCCCCACTTTTTTTAATAAGTGGTACCTTATTTCCTACTTGATAGACGCAACTATCTTTCGGGTTGCTAGGTCAGCAACGAGCAGGGGCTATATATATTTTTATTTTTAATTGACGGGTGCTCACCCCGCCATGGGCTGGCCTCGAACTCATGACCTCATGGTCAGAATGATTTATTGCAGCAGCTGCTTACCAGCCTGCGCCACAGCCCGGCCCCTGTAGGAGGCTTGGAGGCCAAGAAAACATCCTATTTGGAGGCAGCCTCTTTGGAATAAGAAGGGCAAGAGGAGAGTCAGGATTATGGGACCCAGTTGGAGCCAGACAAGGCAGAGCTTAACCTATCACTTAAGTGAAGTGAAGTAAAGTGCAGAGAGCAAAAGATCAGGCAAATGCCTGCTCCATTTTAAATAAAAGACACTAATAATAATAAGGCCAGTTGGGCTGATCAACTGCTGGCTATAAAGTAAACCACCGAGGCTATTCTGCTGCAGAACCACATTCCCCTACCTCCATACAACCTTCTCTGACATTTCCAGCTTCCTGGGCCTCTGTCCGTTGGTATGTAGAATCGCAGAATCATAACAGTAGCAAATGTACAATTATAAAGTAGCAACAAAAATAATTTTATGGTCAGGGGTCACCACAACATTATTATTATTGTGTTGTCGAAGGCTTTCATGGCTGGAATCACAGGGTTGTTGTGTATTTTCCGGGCTGTGTGGCCATGTTCCAGAAGTATTCTCTCCTGATGTTTTGCCCACATCTATGGCAGGCATCCTCAGAGGTTGTGAGGTTGTTATTATTATTATTATTATTATTATTATTATTATTATTATTATTATTATTACTAGCTGTGCCCGGCCACGCGTTGCTGTGGCGAAGTCTGGTGGTCTGGGAAATAAAGTATTGAGGAATTGGTGGTAGTTAAGGTCAAGGGTAAAGGTTTTCCCCTGACATTAAGTCCAGTCATGTCTGACTCTGGGGGTTGGTGCTCATCTCCATTTCTAAGCCGAAGAGCCAGCGTTGTCCATAGATTCCTCTAAGGTCATGTGGGATGACTGCATGGAGTGGCATTACCTTCCCGTCGGAGCAGTACCTATTGATGCACTCACATTTGCATGTTTTCAAACTTCTGGGTTGGCATAAGCTGGGGCTAACAGTGGGAGCTCTCTCTGCTCCCCCAATTCAAACCTGCGGCCTTTCGGTCCAGAAGTTCAGCAGCTCAGCACTTTAACATGCTGCGCCATCAGGGGATATTATTTCCTAAAGGTTGTGACTATGCAATATTTCTGATTGATTTTTTTTTGTCTGTTGGAGGCAAGTATGAATGCTGCAATTAGGGGAAATGATTAGGATGTAATGGCCTTGCAGCTTTAAAGCCTGGTTGTTTCCTCCCTGAGTGAATTTTTTGTTGAGAGGTGTTAGCTGGCCCTGATTGTTTCCTGTCTGGAATTCCCTTGTTTTCAGAGTGGTGTTGTTTGTGATATTTTATGTGCTTCTACTGTCTGTGGCCCTGAGAAAACAGGATTTGCCAGACTTTGATGATGGGAATACTTTGTTGGGAGGTGTTAGCTGGCCCTGATTGTTTCCTGTGTGGAATTCCTGTTTTCAGAGTGTTGTTCTATATTTAGTGTTCTGATTTTAGAGATTGTATTGTTCTATTTTATTATACCACATTAATTTTTATATATTCTGATTTTAGTGTTTTTGAATACTTGGAGCCAGATTGTATTCATTTTCACGGTTGACCGCAACACAATAATAATAATAATAGTAATAGTAATAGTAATGATAGTAATAATAATGACTTTGGTAATACACAGTGCTTCACTTCCTTCTCAGCTTCCTTTCTGGAAGAATCCTTTCTTGGGAGGTGTTAGCTGGCCCTGATTGTTTTCTTTGTGGAATTTCCAATTTCCCTGCTTTGAGAGTGTTGCTCTTTATTTACTGTCCTGATTTTAGAGATTATATTGTTCTGCATTATTCTATCCCAGTAATTATTTCATATTAAAGTAGAATCTCACTTATCCAACATTCGCTTATACAATGTTCTGGATTATCCAACGCAGTCTGCCTTTTCGTAATCGATGTTTTTGTAGTCAGTGTTTTAAATTCATTGTGATATTTTAGTAGTAAATTTGTAAATATAGTAAAGTAGAGTCTCACTTATCCAACATAAGCAGAATGTTGAGGATGGCAGGCATCCTCAGAGGTTGTGAGGCATATTAGAAAAACGACCTCACAACCTCGGAGGATGCCTGCCACAGATGTGGGCGAAGTGTAAGGAGAGAATACTTCTGGAACATGGCCATACAGCTCGGAAAACACACAACAACCCTGTGATTTAGGCCATGAAAGCCTTTGACAACAAATCGAAGGCAACCTGCTTTGCATGGCCAGAATAGTGAGGACGGGGTTGTGCTGTGTGATTTAAAGAGCCCATAAAAGGCAGACAGTGGGCTTGAGAATCTGGAGAAAGCAATAAAGCAAAGAGTTTAGGGTGGGTTTTTGTGAAAAAGAAAAGAAAAATCTCCCCACTCCCATATGTGGTCTGTATATGTGGCATTCCTTGGCCTCAACAACCCCCGGAGCCAGCAGCAGGGCGCATGATGGGAGCTCCTGCCTTGGGCACCAGGGATGTTCCTCCGGCTGGTTTTCTTTGTTAACGTCGACACGGGCATCACCTCCCCTTGGGTGCGGAGGGTCTCTTTCCCTAGGAAAGCTCCTCTTAGCCGGAGTCTAGACATCCCTCTTTCCCTCCCTGACATTCTCATGCCAGTGGTAATTTTGAAATTGTTTGGGATAAGCTCTGCCTTCGTAGACGCAGGGAGCCAATAACAAGCTCCAGTTCGGTGACCTCTGTCGGAGCATCAAACAGACGAGACCGGCTCCTCCAGTTCAGCTCTGGGTCAGGAATCGCGACCTCCCTTGACCTTCCTTGTCGATTTAAAATTGTTTTGAGAAAGAAGAGAATCATCATCATCATTTTTTAAAAAAAGAAAGACACCACTGCAGGCCATTTCGGCTCCGTGCTTCGGCTTGCATGCAAGAAGCAACATCCTTAAAGAGCCATTTGAACATGGCCATTTTGCTCGATCTCCTCCCCCTTCGCTTTTTCTTAATGGAATACACATTTTTAATACAATCCGAAAATCCGAAACCCCCCAAATATGTGTATTTGGGAAGAGAACAACAACAAGACTAAAAGGATTTAAAATAAATCAACCGACGTTACAAGTCGGTGAATGTTGTCTCAAAGGCAAACACCCCGTTGGGTTGTGTTTCTGTTTGTACCTTGTTTCAGTCCCAAAAATGTATGGAAAGCAACTAGAAGTAATCAAATGCAAATGAAAAATAATATCTGAATGAGAAAGCAGCACAAAGTCAAATGAATGAAAACATAATCTAAAAACGCAACAATGGGAAACAAAGGGCGGCATTCGCTTTCAACCATGTGTCTTTATAAACACGCACAAAATTGGATTGAGTCATTTCACCATTTTCACTTAAAAGTTACCATAATGTTACATCTCGCTATCCATTGTATAATGGTGGAATTACTGATGTACCATTATCTGGTGGGGAACAGGTACCAATGCGCATTTGGAGCCTATCTTGTATCATTCCAAGTCAACCTGTGGTCCGTGGACCATCAGTGGTCACCAAGAACTAAAATATGGCCTACGGCAACAGGGACGTCAGGAAGGGAGAAGCTGACTACCCATGAAAGACGCGACAACAAGCCTCCTGACTGCTGCCTCTCCTCCTCCTCTCACTCATTTATTCCATATAGAGCCTGGAAGCTGGGGTGCCTTGGTGTCTTCATTTTTAGGCCTGTTCCTGGGGAAGGAAAAGCTGACAAGGAGAAGATCTGGCTCTGGCTCACGAATGGGACCCTGAAGAAGGAGACAGAAGGCCTGATCCTTGCAGCCCAGGAGCAAGACATCAGGACAAATGTAATCAAGGCCAAGATCGAAAAATCAACCAACGACCCAAAATGCAGACTGTGCAAGGAAACCGATGAAACCATGGATCATATCCTTAGCTGCTGTAAGAAAATCGCACAGACAGACTGCAAACAGAGGCACAACTATGTGGCCCAAATGATTCATTGGAACTTGTGCCTCAAGTACCACCTCCCTGCAGTAAAGAACTGGTGGGATCAAAAACCTGAAAAAGTATTGGAAAATGAGCATGTAAAGATACTGTGGGACTTCCGAATCCATACTGACAAAGTTCTGTAACACAACACACCAGACATCACAGTTGTGGAAAAGAAAAAGGTTTGGAGCATTGATGTCGCCATCCCAGGTGACAGTCGCATTGATGAAAAACAACAGGAAAAACTCAGCCGCTATCAGGACCTCAAGATGGAACTTCAAAGACTCTGGCAGAAACCAGTGCAGGTGGTCCCGGTGGTGATGGGCACACTGGGTGCCGTGCCTAAAGATCTCAGCCGGCATTTGGAAACAATAGACATTGACAAAATCACAATCTGCCAGCTGCAAAAGGCCACCCTGCTGGGATCTGCACGCATCATCCGAAAATACATCACACAGTCCTAGACACTTGGGAAGTGTTCGGCTTGTGATTTTGTGATACGAAATCCAGCATGTCTATCTTGTTTGCTGTGTCATAATAAAATAATAATAATAATAATAATAATAATAATAATAATAATAATAATAATAATCACGACCTGCCAACTGCAAAAGGCCACCCTACTGGGATCTGCAACAGCATCCGAAAATACATCACACAGTCCTAGACACTTGGGAAGTGTTTGACTTGTGATTTTGTGATACGAAATCCAGCATGTCTATCTTGTTTGCTGTGTCATAATAAAATAATAATAATAATAATAATAATAATAATAATAATAATAATAATAATAATTTATTAAAATGGGATGGAACAAACTGAAGACTTGGGAAAGGAGAAACTGGGGGAATTCTTTTTGAAATGACAGATCCATCCATCCCTCGGTTGGAGTCCGACCAAGCAACCCGCACTCCTTGCTCATGTGCATTTCAAAGGTTCCTTTTGTATACACAGCACATGCAATAACAACTAATAAACCCAAATATACTGGCTCTTTATTTGCGGTTTTGGGGGAAACGCACACTGAATACTTACCTCCCCAGTGAACTTAAGTTTATAATGTTTGCTTAACTGAGGTTTCCATGTGTCGTACCTGAAAAGCATGATTAGCATCCGCACGAAATGTGATTTGTATGTTTCCAAGAGAGCCGGGAAGGGCATTTAATCAGTTTATGGAGAGACCGCTTGGGACTCGGGGAATGTTCTCTCGGCCTTGCTTGTATTTTTTTGCAATGCTGAAAAGGGAAAATACGGACCAAGAGGTTCACGGCAGCCATCCCCGAGTTCCTGCTCTGCTCCTATCATCCCCAGGCAGAAAGATGGGAATTGTAGTCCAAAACGTTTAGGAGACATCAATGCATTTAGTTATTGAGGATTGAGGACTATTACCATATGATGGAGGGAAGTATAATTTTTAATTTCCAAATGTATATATATATACTCAAGTATAAGCCAACCCGAATATAAGCCGAGGCACCTAATTTTACCATAAAAAAACTGGGAAAACATTGACTCCAGTATAAGCCGAGGGTGGTAAATTTCAGAAATAAAAATAGATACCAATAAAATTACATTACCATATATACTCAAGTATAAGCCGACCCAAATATAAGCCAACCAGGACCCTCACCCGAGTATAAGTCGAGGGGGGCTTTTTCAGTCTTAAAAAAAGGGTTGAAAAACTAGACTTATACTTGAGTATAGAATAGAATATTATGTCCAGTATAGAAGAAATGCTGCTTTCTGCACAGAAAACACTGCTTTCGGCGCAAAAAAGGGACGATGTATATCTGTATGTTTTGTGCAGAATTGTCCCCAAAGTACAAAGATTCCCATCAGTCCTGGAACCACTTAGCCAGAGTTTCCAAATACAGTAGAGTCTCCCTTATCCAACACTTGTTTATCCAACGTTCTGGATTATCCAACGCATTTTTGTAGTCAATGTTTTCAATATATCATGATATTTTGGTGCTAAATTCATAAATACAGTAATTACTACATAGCATTACTGCGTATTGAACTACGTTTTCCGTCAAATTTGTTGTATAACATGATGTTTTGGTGCTTAATTTGTAAAATCATAACCTAATTTGATGTTTAATAGGCTTTTCCTTAATCCCTCCTTATTATCCAAGATATTCGCTTATCCAAGCTTCTGCCGGCCCGTTTATGTTGGATAAGTGAGACTCTACTGTAATACCAATAATAATAGAGAAAAATAATAAATGTAATAATACCAATAATAATAGAGAAAAATAATAAATGTAATAATACCAATAATAATAGAGAAAAATAATAAATGTACCATATATTCTCAAGTATAAGGTGACCCAAATATAAGCCAACTAGGACCCTCACCCGAGTATAAGCCGAGGCAGGCTTTTTCAGTCTTAAAAAAAAAGGGCTGAAAAACTAGGCTTATACTCGAGTATAGAATAGAATATTATGTCCAGTATAGAAGAAATGCTGCTTTCTGCACAGAAAACACTGCTTTCGGTGCAAAAAGGGACGATGTATATCTGTATGTTTTGTGCAGAATTGTCCCCAAAGTACAAAGATTCCCATCAGTCCTGGAACCACTTAGCCAGAGTTTCCGAATACACAAAACAATAAGGTTTGGGACTGTTTTCCTTTTCCCTATGTTACTGTTGGATACCAACCAACACATATTGACATCAAGGGAAAAGAGGACCCATAACCAATCTGTTCCCATCCCTTGTGTTTAATCAATCACATTTTATTGATTAGCCCATCGGCCGTATCAAAACATTTAGCACATAGACATACATACAACATACAACCCGAGGTACAAAAGAAGCTAAAATAAACAAGCTGTTAAAAAGATCCCGTGCAGGATTCTGGCCGGCCTTTTTTTTTGGGGGGGGGGGGGGGGGAGGGGCATAAAGCTATAATGAAGTTTATTTTGCAAAAAGAAAAAAAAACAGAAAAAGAAAAACAAGAAACCCAGAATTAAAGTAAAATACATGATTGATGAAAGACAGAGGGGAGGTTTAGCTACGCCTGATTTAAAACTATACCCTGTTTCCCCTAAAATAAGACATCCTCAGAAAATAAGACCTAGTAGTGGTTTTGCTGAATTGCTAAATATAAGGCCTCCCCCAAAAATAAGACCTAGCAAAGTTTTTGTTTGGAAGCATGCCTAACAAACAGAACACCAGAGTATGCAGGATTGGCAAATATATGTACCATAGAATTGTTGTACATGGAAATAATGGTAGTAACAAGAAATTCTTGATAGGATTCACAGTTTGTCTGGTTATGCTGGTTTGTATGATATCTACTGTACAGTATACAGTAGAGTCTCACTTATCCAACATAAACGGGCCGGCAGAACGTTGGATAAGCGAATATGTTGGATAATAAGGAGAGATTAAGGAGAAGCCTATTAAACATCAAATTAGGTTATGATTTTACAAATTAAGCACCAAAACATCATGTTATACAACAAATCTGGCAGAAAAAGTAGTTCAATGTGCAGTAATGCTATGTAGTAATTACTGTATTTATGAATTTAGCACCAAAATATCACGATATATTGAAAACATTGACTACAAAAATGCGTTGGATAATCCAGAACGTTGGATAAGCGAGTGTTGGATAAGTGAGACTCTACTGTATAATAAATGTTCATTTTTTTGTTCAACAATAAATGTGAATTCTTCATGGAAAAATAAGACATCCCCTGAAAATAAGACCTAGCACATCTTTGGGAGCAAAAATTAATATAAGACACTGTCTTATTTTCGGGGAAACACGGTACTTTGAGGTGGCAGCACTATTGTGGGCCACAGATTGGGCAAAACTTGAAAATATTAAAAATATTTGAATCTGAAGGGAATAGACCTGAGATTAGGGTGGCACTCTTATCTCTGGTATGAAAAAAAGATAGAAAATAATTTCGTTTTATAAGGTCCTCAATTCTTAAGATATGGGAGAAATATAAAAAAGTGATATGAAAAAACACCATTATGGATATCAACATTAGAGGCCTCCCAAAGAAGAAGAATAGGGTGGGAAAATTGGCTCAAATATAAAGATCTATTAATAATAGAATCATAGAATCATAGAATCATAGAATAGTAGAGTTGGAAGAGACCACATGGGCCATCTAGTCCAACCCCATTCTGCCAAGAAGCAGGAAATCGCATTCAAAGCACCCCCGACAGATGGCCATCCAGCCTCTGTTTAAAAGCCTCCAAGGAAGGAGCCTCCACCACGGCCCCGGGGAGAGAGTTCCACTGTCGAACAGCCCTTCTCACAGTGAGGAAGTTCTTCCTGATGTTCAGGTGGAATCTCCTTTCCTGTAGTTTGAAGCCCTTGTTCCCTTGTGTCCTAGTCTGCAGGGCAGCAGAAAACAAGCTCCCTCCCTCCTCCCTAGGACTTCCCTTCACGTATTTGTACATGGCTCTCATGTCTCCTCTCAGCCTTCTCTTCTGCAGGCTAAACATGCCAAGCTCTTTAAGCCGCTCCTCATAGGGCTTGTTCTCCAGACCCTTAATCATTTTAGTCGCCCTCCTCTGGACGCTTTCCAGCTTGTCAACATCTCCCTTCAACTGTGGTGCCCAGAATTGGACACAGTGTGATTCCAGGTGTGGTCTGACCAAGGCAGAATAGAGGGGAGCAGGACTTCCCTGGATCTAGACGCTATTCCCCTATTGATGCAGGACAGAATCCCATTGGCTTTTTTAGCTGCCGCATCACATTGCTGGCTCATGTTTAACTTGTTCCCCACGAGGACTCCAAGGTCTTTTTCGCACACACTGCTGTCAAGCCAGGCATCGTCCCCCATTCTGTATCTTTGATTTCCACTTTTTCTGCCGAAATGAAGTATCTTGCATTTGTCCCTGTTGAACTTCATTTTGTTAGTTTCGGCCAATCATCTCTCTAGTCTGTCAAGATCGTTTTGAATTCTGCTCCTGTCTTCTGGAGTGTTGGCTCTCCCTCCCAGTTTTGTGTCGTCTGCAAACTTGATGATCGTGCCTTCTAACCCTTCATCTAAGTCATTAATAAAGATGTTGAACAGAACCGGGCCCAGGACGGATAAAAAATGGGACCCTTGTGTTTACGTCGCCCTATGTAAACTCCGGCATGAGAGCCAGGGCAAGGGGCAGGTAAGATTACAAGGGGAGCCAGATCCGGCCCGGGGCGGCCACTCATCCGTCTCGGCTCTAAATGCCGTGCCACCGAAGGATCTAAGTGCCACCTCTTGGGCCTTCCTTTGAGGTCAGTCAGCAGCCATTTGAAACAATGGCCTTCTTTTTATCCCCAAACATTCTTTGGAAGAGACCTTTGGTGGCCAGCCCTTTGAAGCCTCGACGTGTGTGCACCAGGGTGTACAAATGCCAGGAAACTGATCCAAGCGCCGGCGTAAGTTTTTTTTTCCCAAACAAAAAAAGCTTTGGTTCCTGCAAAATGCCTTTGAGCGGCAAATTATTAAAGATTACCCAAAATTACTGTTATCCAAGCGGCCAATTATGAGAAAGAAAGAAAGAAAGAAAAAAGAAAGGGAGAGAAGCACTCGGCTGAACTTCCCGGCACGTCTCGAAAGAGAGACTATTTCATTCCCTACAGATGAGATCCTGCCGTTGGGTGGAGGCAAAGGCAGAATTATGGAGATTAAAGTAATCACTGAGTCAGAGAGAGAGAAGTCTGGAGGAAAAAGAGAGAGAAATGCAACCTTTGTGTGGAAAGATCAGAAAGAAGAAGCTCCTATAGCAGGGTCTCCAAACTAAGGCCCGGGGGCCGGATGCAGCCCATCGAAGCCATTTATCCGGCCCCCACGGCACAAGGGCAGAAGGGGGTTGGGCTAAATGACCCAAGGGGTCTCTTCTTCTCTTACAACCCTTATTATTATTATTATTATTATTATTATTATTATTATTATTATTATTATTATTGACCCAACGACGTTGTATGACACAGCAAACAAGATAGATATGCTGGGTTTCGTTTCACAAAATCACAAGTCGGACACTTCCCAAGTGTCTAGGACTGTGTGATGTATTTTCGGATGATGCGTGCAGATCCCAGTAAGGTGGCCTTTTGCAGTTGGCAGATCGTAATTTTGTCAATGTCTATTGTTTCCAAATGCCGGCTGAGATCTTTTGGCACGGCACCCAGTGTGTCCATCACCACCGGGACCACCTGCACTGGTTTCTGCCAGAGTCTTTGAAGTTCAATCTTGAGGTCCTGATAACGGCTGAGTTTTTCCTGTTGTTTTTCGTCCATGCGACTGTCACCTGGGATGGCAACATCAATGATCCAAACCTTGTTCTTTTCCACAACTGTGATGTCTGGTGTGTTGTGTTCCAGAACTTTGTCAGTCTGGATGCGGAAGTCCCACAGTATCTTTGCGTGTTCATTTTCCACAACCTTTGCAGGTTTGTGATCCCACCAGTTCTTAACTGCTGGGAGGTGGTACTTGAGGCATAGGTTCCAATGAATCATTTGGGCCACATAGTTGTGCCTCTGTTTGTAGTCTGTCTGTGCAATTTTCTTACAGCAGCTGAGGATATGATCCATGGTTTCATCGGTTTCCTTGCACAGTCTGCACTTTGGGTCATGAGCTGATTTTTCGATCTTGGCCTGAATTGCCTTTGTCCTGATGTCTTGCTCCTGGGCTGCAAGGATCAGGCCTTCTGTCTCCTTCTTCAGGGTCCCATTTGTGAGCCAGAGCCAGGTCTTCTCTTTATCAGCTTTTCCTTCAATTTTGTCAAGGAACTTTCCATGCAGTGTTTTGTTGTGCCAGCTGTCAGCTCTAGTTTGTAGTGCAGTTTTCTTGTACTGGTTTTTTGTCTGCTGTGCTTTGAGGAGTTTCTGATTTTTGACTTCAATCAAAGCAGGTTATTATTATTATTATTATTATTTTATTATAACACAGCAAACAAGATAGACATGCTGGATTTCGTATCACAAAATCACAAGTCAAACACTTCCCAAGCGTTTACGACTGTGTGATTTATTATTATTATTATTATTATTATTATTATTATTATTATTATTATTATTATTTCGTATCACAAAATCACAAGTCAAACACTTCCCAAGCGTTTAGGACTGTGTGATTTATTATTATTATTATTATTATTATTATTATTATTATTATTATTATTATTTTATTATAACACAGCAAACAAGATAGACATGCTGGATTTCGTATCACAAAATCACAAGTCAAACACTTCCCAAGCGTTTAGGACTGTGTGATTTATTATTATTATTATTATTATTATTATTATTATTATTATTATTATTATTATTATTATTTTGTATCACAAAATCACAAGTCAAACACTTCCCAAGCGTTTAGGACTGTGTGATTTATTATTATTATTATTATATTTTATGACACAGCAAACAAGATAGACATGCTGGATTTCGTATCACAAAATCACAAGTCAAACACTTCCCAAGCGTTTAGGACTGTGTGATTTATTATTATTATAAGTGATACCAATGACCTAACTTGTTTACTCTGAGCTTTCTTCTCTCCTTAGAACTTCCTGGAGAAAGGCACCAGCTCACAGGAAGGGAGGGGCAGAGGCAAAACTACATAGGCAATAGTTTACTACTTTCTGGCTTATGGCCCTTCACAACAACTACAACTATTATTATTATTATTATTATTATTATTATTATTATTATTATTATTATTATTATTATTATTATTATTATTATATTTTATGACACAGCAAACAAGATAGACATGCTGGATTTCGTTTCACAAAATCACAAGTCGAACACTTCCCAAGTGTCTAGGACTGTGTGATGTATTTTCGGATGATGTGTGCAGATCCCAGCAGGGTGGCCTTTTGCAGTTGGCAGGTCGTAATTTTGTCAATGTCTGTTGTTTCCAAATGCCGGCCGAGATCTTTTGGCACGGCACCCAGTGTGCCCATCACCACCGGGACCACCTGCACTGGTTTCTGCCAGAGTCTTTGAAGTTCAATCTTGAGGTCCTGATAGCGGCTGAGTTTTTCCTGTTGTTTTTCGTCAATGCGACTGTCACCTGGGATGGTGACATCAAAGATCCAAATCTTTTTCTTTTCCACAACTGTGAGGTCTGGTGTGTTGTGTTCCAGAACTTTGTCAGTCTGGATTCTTTGAAATACAGTAAATATTCAAAATATTTGCCCCACTGATGCCTCAATTAATGTAATTTTATTAGTATCTAATTTTATTTTTGAAATTTACCAGTAGCTGCTGCATTTCCCACCCTCGGCTTATACTCAAGTCAATAAGTTTTCCCAGTTTTTTGTGGTAAAATTAGGTGCCTCGGCTTATATTCGGGTCGGCTGATACTCGAGTATATACGGTAAATGTTGTTGCACCATTTGCTCCTGTTTGATCATCTTTTGCAGGGGTCCCCAAACTAAGGCCCGGGGGCCGGATGCGGCCCTCCAAGGTCATTTACCTGGCCCCCGCCCTCAGTTTTATAATATAATATTTTTATATCAGTTTTAATAATATAATATATTGTATATACATATAATATTGATAATAATCTTATGTTATACAATATAATACTAATAGTAATACCATATAATAATATTAATTATATGTTATATATTACATATATAATAGTATAGTGGTATAGTTTAATATAGTAATATATAATGCTAATATTGTGTTATGCTAATAATATAATATATTGTATGTACATACAGCTGCTCTGAGTCCCCTTCGGGGTGAGAAGGGTGGGATATAAATGCAGTAAATAAATGCAGTAAATAAATAATTAATTTTAGACTTAGGCTCGGCCAAAGTCTGACATGACTTGAAGGCACACAACAACAACAACAACAACAACAACAACAACAACAACAATCCAAATTAACTTGATTATCTCATTGGCCAGTAGCAGGCCCACACTTTCCATTGAAATCCTAATAGGTTTATGTTGGTTAAAATTGTTTTCATTTTTAAATATTGTATTCTTTCGTTGTTGTTGTTGTTGTTGTTGCACTACAAATAAGACAAGTGCAAAATGCATAGGAATTTGTTTGTATTTTTTTCAAATGATAATTCGGCCCCTCCACAGTCTGAAAGATTGTGGACTGGCCCTCCGCTTAAAATGTTTGGGGACCCCTGATCTTTTGTTTTCTTTGGCTGCAGTTCCTCCACACTTCTGTCATATCCTGTCAGCTTTTCTTTCATTAATGAATCGACACAATGATCTCGGTCCTGTTCTCTCACAGTCGCCGTGGGAGGTGCTCCTCCGGTAAGTGTACGAAAGGCTACTCGTGACCGTCCTGGTTACAAATTGGAACCAACCACCTCAAGAGGCGGCGCACAGAGCGGTCCTCCCGTGGCACCCACCGTGGAGCATCAAAGTCTATCTGGGAGGTCCTCCCGCCCGCCCGTCCCCACCTCCAATCCTCTCTGAAAACCTGCAGGTGCCTGTCAGTTCTTGATGCATCTGAATCGCATGGAACACATATGCTCGTAAAAATGTTATGGCCCTTTTTAACAACTGTTGTGATCTTTATCATCAGCATCACCAATGCCGACAGATGTGTGAGGTGGGGAGTGAGCTCAATTTCCCAAAGTTGATCATCATGCGCCATGTTTTCTTACGGGAGGCATGCAAAGTGGGCTGAGAACCCTCTCCACATCTCGGACCAGCCATGGCCGGAGAACATGTATGGGCTTGCAATGTTTATGGGTCTCTGAAAACCGCAAAAGGCCTCCGGTGTCATTACACAACAATGGGTTGCTGTGAGTTTTCTGGGCTGTGTGGCCATGTTCCACAAGCATTCTCTCCTGACATTTCGCCCACATCTATGGCAGGCATCCTCAGAGGTTGTGAGGTCTGTTGGAAACTAGGCAAGTGGAGTATATATAATAGACATGTCCAAAAAATCGCTTGGAATCGTATATCGGATTTATTTCGGATTGTTCTCGCTTTTTGATACGCATTCCGAGACATTGTCTCACAGCGCAACCAGCAATGTAATTCGAACCATCGTTGGCCCATTCTCTAATTGTCTCTTAACGTTTCGTTATTTTTTTTTCCCCCAAAAAATGTTTTTAATATATTTTTTAAAATATTTTTAAAAATTGTTTCTGCAACCTACCTTGAATGAGAGCATTGCAAATTTGATGAGGATATCTCAAGAAATGAGGGCGGGAGAGCCCTGTAAAAGTCCCCCCCCCCCTCGGGTTCCTTTTTTTTCGCGATTGCGCATGCGCGTCAGCCATTTTAGAAACATTTAGAATCATTACGAATTTTCGGAAATATCCGAAATTTTTGGGTGAAAAAAATCGGAAATACTTTCTATATCGAAGCGCCAGCGCCCCCTACTTTAGAAACGAGAATTGAAACATTTTTTTCATTGATCGGACATGCCTCATATATACCTGTGGACTAATGTCCAGGGTGAGAAAAAGAAAGAACTTTTGTCTGTCAGAGGCAAGTGTGAATGTTGCAATTGGTCAGCTTGATTAGCACTGAATGGTTTTGCAGCTTGCCTGGGGGAATCCTTTGTGGGGAGGTGTTAGCTCCCTTTGATTGTTTCCTGTCTGCAATTCTCCTGTTTTCTGTTTTTTATTTACTGTCCTGATTCTAGAGGTTTTTTTTTAAATACTGGTAGCCAGATTTTGTTCATTTTCATAGTATCTTCCTTTTTGTTGAAAGTGTCCACATGTTGGTTTGACCTGTGTAACTGTTAGATGTATATGATGATGTTTTTCATTTTTAATTTGTGTATTGTGTATTGTCCCCATGTGAACCGCCCCGATAAGTGAGATTCTACTGTATATTTAACCTATTGATGCCTCGATTAATGCAATTTTATTGGTATTATTTTTATTTTGAAATTTACCAATAGCTGCTTCATTTCCCACCCTCGGCTTATACTCAGGTCAATAAGTTATCCCAGTTTTTTGTGGTAAAATTAGGTGCCTCGTCTTATATTTGGGTCAGCTTATACTCGAGTATATACGGTATATAAACTCCATTGTCCTATTTTCCATACAGCCCGTAAGACTCACAATAACCCCTCAACTTCTGAGGATTCCTGCCATAGATGTGGGCAAAATGTCAGGAGAGAATGCTTCTAGAACATGGACATACAGCCCGTAAGACTCACAATAACCCCTCAACTTCTGAGGATGCCTGCCATAGATGTGGGCAAAATGTCAGGAGAGAATGCTTCTAGAACATGGCTATACAGCCCGGAAAACTCACAACAACCCCTCAACTTCTGAGGATGCCTGCCATAGATGTGGGCAAAATGTCAGGAGAGAATGCTTCTAGAACATGGCTATACAGCCCGGAAGACTCACAACAACCCCTCAACTTCTGAGGATGCCTGCCATAGATGTGGACAAAATGTCAGGAGAGAATGCTTCTAGAACATGGCCATACAGCCCGGAAGACTCACAACAACCCCTCAACTTCTGAGGATGCCTGCCATAGATGTGGGCAAAATGTCAGGAGAGAATGCTTCAAGGACATGGCCATACAGCCCGGAAGACTCACAATAACCCCTCAACTTCTGAGGATGCCTGCCATAGATGTGGGCAAAACGTCAGGAGAGAATGCTTCCAGAACATGGCCATACAGCCCAGAAGACTCACAACAACCCCTCAACTTCTGAGGATGCCTGCCATTGATGTGGACAAAATGTCAGGAGAGAATGCTTCTAGAACATGGATATACAGCCCAGAAGACTCACAACAACCCCTCAACTTCTGAGGATGCCTGCCATTGATGTGGGCAAAACGACAGGAGAGAATGCTTCTAGAACATGGCCATACAGCCCGGAAGACTCACAACAACCCCTCAACTTCTGAGGATGCCTGCCATTGATGTGGGCAAAACGTCAGGAGAGAATGCTTCCAGAACATGGCCATACAGCCCAGAAGACTCACAACAACCCCTCAACTTCTGAGGATGCCTGCCATTGATGTGGGCAAAACGTCAGGAGAGAATGCTTCCAGAACATGGCCATACAGCCCAGAAGACTCACAACAACCCCTCAACTTCTGAGGATGCCTGCCATAGATGTGGGCGAAACGTCAGGAGAGAATGCTTCTTGAACATGGCCATACAGCCCGGAAGACTCACAACAACCCCTCAACTTCTGAGGATGCCTGCCATTGATGTGGGCAAAACGACAGGAGAGAATGCTTCTGGAACATGGCCATACAGCCCGGAAAACACACAGCAACCCAGTGATTCCAGCCATGAAAGCCTTCGACAACAAAAAGAGTTTGTAATATTTCTCCCACTTCATTATTTCGGAGGAAGCATCCACATACAGGAACTAAATATAACTCAAGTTGGAAAATTGTTTCAGCAACTCACATTTTTTCACCTTAAGCTACCTCTCCCAATCCCGTGAAAAGGCTGTAATCAAAACAAGCAGAGGAAAAAAAAATCCCTGTGAAGATTTGTGTCTGTGATGTTGGAGAAGGAGCTCACCAAACCTGAAAAGCCACCACTGGGCCATGGATAGCGCATCCCCAAGTGGCTCCCGCTTTGTGATACGCCCATCGTCCCCAGAGGGCCCGGCGCCGTGGCAAACATGAAGGGCGCACCAGGGCGCATGTTGAAAGGCCTTTATCTGTGGTGTCTGCATAGGCAAAGGTTACAACAGTCGAGTGTCAACCAGAGGAGGTCCAAGGTAATTTTCAAGTGTAGGCGAACAGAAATTTTGGTGCCCCCCCCAACCAATCAATCTATATATATAAAAGAGTGATGGCATCACGGCACCAGACAAAACAACAAAACTACAGGCCCCCCAACCTCGAAATTTGACAACACAACCCATCATCCACGGCTCTAGGTTGATACAACAAAAAGAAAAGAAAAATAAAGTCCTAATTAGAGAGAGAGGAATAATTGCTTTTATCCAATTGCTGCCAGTTAGAAGGCTAAGCTCCTCCAACTTGGTCTCCTAGCAACCCAATGAAAAAATAATAAAAAACACTAAAAAATAATTAAAAACATTAAAAAATTAATACAATAAAATACTATAATAACAGAAAATAACTAAAAATAATACAAGAATATAATAAAATATAATAAATAAAAGGATAACTTACAATAAAATTAATTTAAAAAAATACAAATAACGTCAAATAAAAATTACACAACAATTTTTAACCAATACCACCACCACTTTGCCACAGCAACGCGTGGCCGGGCACAGCTAGTCTATATATATAAATGAGTGATGGCATCACGGCGACCAACAAAACAACAAAACTACAGCCCCTCCAACCTCGAAATTTGACAACACAATCCATCATCCATGCCTCTAGGTTGATACAACAAAAAGAAAAGAAAAATAAAGTCCTAATTAGAGGGAAAGGAATAATTGTTTTTATCCAATTGCGGCCAGTTTTTATCCAATTGCGGCCAATTGCGTTGCCCACTTGGTCTCCTAGCAACCAACTCAGCCCAGGGGACAGGCAGACTTAGGCCTCTCTTAGGCCTCTTCCACAGATTATCTAATTTGCACTGGATTATATGGCAGTGTAGACTCAAGGCCCTTCTATACAGCTATATAACCCATTTAGAATGGACTTAATGTCAGGGGAAAACCTTTACCTTTTACCTTAACTACCACCAATTCCTCAATAGTTTATTTCCCATACCACCATACTTCGCCACAGCAACGCATGTGCCGGGCACAGCTAGTGAAAAATAAAAGCGTTGATTCTGGTCATGACAACACAAATTATTATTATTATTATTATTATTATTATTATTATTATTATGATCCAAAGGAGCAGGGTGTGAAAATAGTTCACATTCCAGGATCCCATCCCTGGCTTTGGATTATGTGAGCCCGCACTGCCAGATAATCTGGGATAAACAGAAAAGTTGTGATTGGATCCTGGGATATAGGTCCTGTCTGGAAGGGCCTTAATTGGCATATAAACTTTGGCAAGCTGAGTTATCTGAGTCCACATTGCCAGATATTCCGGCTCAAAACAAGAAAATGTGGGATTTTATTCAGCTATGTGTGGAAGGGGCCAGAGGGAGGACCTTAGACAGTTCAAAGCAGATATTGTGAGATTTTCTGCCTTGATATTCTGGGTTGTATGGCTGTGTGGAAGAGCCTTGATGGTCCTTCCACACAGCCATATAACCCAGAATATCAAGGCAGATAATGCTCATTATCTGCTCTGAACTGGATTATATAGCAGTGTGGACTCAGATAATTCAGTTCAAAGCAGATATTGTGGGTTATTCTGCCTTGATATTCTGTGTGCCATATAACCCAGAATATCAAGACAGATGATGCTCATTATCTGTTTTGAACTGGATTATATGGCAGTGTAGACACAGATAACCCAGTTCAAAGCAGATATTGTGGGTTATTCTGCCTTGATATTCTGTGTGCCATATAACCCAGAATATCAAGACAGATGATGCTCATTATCTGCTCTGAACTGGATTATATAGCAGTGTGAACTCAGATAATTCAGTTCAAAGCAGATATTGTGGGTTATTCTGCCTTGATATTCTGTGTGCCATATAACCCAGAATATCAAGACAGATGATGCTCATTATCTGTTTTGAACTGGATTATATGGCAGTGTAGACACAGATAACCCAGTTCAAAGCAGATATTGTGGGTTATTCTGCCTTGGTATTCTGTGTGCCATATAACCCAGAATATCAAGACAGATGATGCTCATTATCTGCTCTGAACTGGATTATATGGCAGTGTGGACTCAGATAACCCAGTTCAAAGCAGATATTGTGGCCCCATCCTCTGCCAACACGTTTCTCTCCCTTCTGGCGAGAGACGGCTTCCCACGCCGACTGGAAGGCGAAGGAGGCTGGGGGGTGGCGCCATCCTCCTGGGGGCCTCAATGGCGCCCCCGGACGATGGCGCCACAGGCAAGTGCCTACTTTGCCTCTCAGTTGAACCGCCTCTGGTGTCAACCCTAGCAGCACTGCCAAAGAGAGAGCGCTGGGACTTTGGTCCTGTTGCCAGTGTTTACCTTTGGAGACAATCTGGAATCAGCTCTCCAAGAGGAAAAGAGCTCTCCAAATGCATGCCTTGCGCTGAGCCAACATTTGGATAGGTAACAATTTCTAAATATATATTTTTTTCTGAGAATATTTTTCTATCTTGTTACACGCTAACATGGAGGACACCTTTTCTCCTAGCACCACACCAGAGTCCGGGAGTTCTATCTAAAATGTTTATTGAAGAAAACAAGTAAAAAAGGGAAAATGGGCAATTCCAAAAAGGGATCAGCCGAATAGGGAATACAAAATAGCAATACTCCAATAATGCAAAATACGTAAACTCAAGAGACCCACAATCCACAGCAGTAATAATAATTATACAGTAGAGTCTGACTTATCCAAGCCTCGCTTATCCAAGTTTCTGGATAATCCAAGCCATTTTTGCAGTCAATGTTTTCAATAAAAGGTAAAGGTTTCCCCTGACGTTAAGTCCAATCATGTCTGACTCTGGGGTTGGGGCTCATCTCAATTTCTAAGCCGAAGAGCCGGCGTTGTCCGTAGACACCTCCAAGGTCATGTGGCCAGCATGACTGCATGGAGCACCGTTACCTTCCCGCCGGAGCAGTACCTATTGATCTACTCACACTCTGGGGGTTGGTGCTCATCTCCATTTCTAAGCCGAAGAGCCGGCGTTGTCCGTAGACACCTCCAAGGTCATGTGGCCGGCATGACTGCATGGAGCGCCATTACCTTCCCGCCGGAGCAGTACCTATTAATCTACTCACACTCTGGGGGTTGGTGCTCATCTCCATTTCTAAGCCAAAGAGCCGGCGTTGTCCCTAGACATCTCCAAGGTCATGTGGCCATAGGCATGACTGCATGGAGCGCCGTTACCTTCCCGCCAGAGTGGTACCTATTGATCTACTCACATTGGCATGTTTTCGAACTGCTACGTTGGCAGGAGCTGGGGCTAACAGCGGGCGCTCATTCCGCTTCCCGGATTTGAACCTGGCACCTTTGGTCCGCAAGTTCAGCAGCTCAGCGCTTTAACACACTGAGCCACCGGAGGCTCAGGTTTTCAATATGTCATGATATTTTGGTGCTAAATTCATAAATACAGTAATTACAACATAACATTACTGCATATTGAACTATCG